>NC_056736.1:71903610-71996110 GCF_019279795.1 Protopterus annectens | reverse complement strand
AACGTTTCATAAGGCGTATCATGTGGTTGAGTGGGTGGGTTAACAACAACCATTGTGCGGAGAGGAGCCACTGCAGGATTCTCATGTGCAGTCTCACCAGTGGTACCAAAGTAATGGCAGCTGCCATGGAGCCCAAGAGTTGCAGTACAAGATGTGCTGGTACAAACGTGTGAGGAAGAAGGTCTTGAATTTGGTGTCTTATTTTCAAAAGCCTGTGAGGGGGAAGAGAAGCTTGACAGGATGTTGTGTTGAAGACCGCTCCAATAAATTCCAGTGTCTTCATTGGAGACATCTGAGATTTGTCTTTGTTGATTGTAATCCTTAAGCGGAGATTGAGATCTTGAGTGTTAGAGAGGCTGTGTACTAGGAGATTCCTGGTCAGAGCAGTAAGGAGCCAGTTGTCTAGATAGGGAAACACCTGGAATCCTTGTAGTTGAAGATGAGCTACCACAACTGCCATACATTTGGTGAACACTCAGGGGGCTGTTGAGAGACTGAATGGCAGTGCCCTGAACTGGTAGTGATTGGCTCCCAGCTGGAAGTGGAGAAACGTCCAGGAGCGGTGATCCATCTTTATGTGGTAGTATGCATCCTGTAGGTCTGTAGAACACATCCAATTGTCCCTCCCTAGGAAGGGAAGAATGGACTGTACTGTGACCATCCGGAATTTTTGAAGTTTGATAAATTTGTTGAGTAGGCTGAGATCCAGGATTGGTCTCCAGTCCCCTGTCTTTTTTGGCACTAAAAAGAACCTCGAGTAAACCCAGATCCTGTCTCTTCTGGTGGGACTGGTTGGATGACTCTTTTTCTTAGCCGTTTTTCTATTTCTAAGGCTACTACACCCCTCTGATTGGGTGGTACATCTGTGATTCGTTTGACAGGTCTGGGAGTTAGATCGAAAGGTATTTGATGGCCTCTGGATATTATTCTCTGCACCCAAACATCAGTAGTAATAAGATGCCAGGCTGGAAGATGCAGAGGGAAATGACCCCTGACTGCTTCCAGCGGAAAGCAATGGGGCAGCTGCTCAGGTCTCCCAGAGAAAGAATCTCTGGCTCCCTGGTTACACGGACCCCCTCTACCCCGAAAGGGGAGTCTTCCATATGAGTAGCCTCCCCTGCCCCGGGGGGATTGCTCACCACGAGTGTCATGAAAGGATCCTTGGGATTTCTTGAACCATATCTTTCCCCCTTCTGGTTCCTGGAGTAGGGTCTCTGGGGGTTGGAAAAGCATATGCCCACTGCAGACAAGGTCTTTTCCACTACGTGCAAGTGTGTCGTGTACCTTGGGTCCAAAAAGTGCAGATTCGCTGACAGGTGCGTTAACGAAGGAAGATTTAAAGGGGTCTGCGAAATCATACAACCGCATCCAAGCATTACATCTCATGACAACACCAGATGTGGCAGCTCGAGCTGCCCCCTCGGTGGTGTGAGATATCAAACGCATCGAGGAGTTTGAGATGGATTCAAGGGTAGGTAGCTGTGAGGCGACAGTGTCATGCACCACATCAGGCAGTGCCCCCACCAAAGAGGAAGCCATTTCAGAAATTAGGTCTCTTTGGATGCGAGTAAAGTGTGCCATATAATTCAGCGACCGAATGGTGAAGGTTGCTGAAGCATAGGTCCGCTTCACTAGTCTGTCTATGGTCCGGGATTCCTTATTGGAGGATGGACAGTGGAACTATCTTCTGCCAGTTCCCTCTTGGTGGCCACCGCCATGAACATAGAATCAACTATCAGCTGCTTGGACCAGTGGGCCTGGTCTTCAGGTGTAGATAAAATTTTGTCCAGCCTCTGTGGGACAGGTTCTACATTGTCGGGGTCTTCCAGACATGCTGCACAATTAGTTTAACAAGATCATCTGCTGATGGGGTCACCCAGGAAGTAGATGGCCGGGCACGGAAGGCCTGCAGAAACACTGATTCCTCAGAAGAAAGGTTAGAGGACTTCCATTCCCCCCGCTGTGTGAGGATTTCGAGAATGTCTCTGAATGAAATGTTGTTTGGGGGAGAATGAGGGGACCCTTCCCCTTCATCACAATCAGTGTCTTCTGTGATAGATTCCTCTGAGGAGTCAAGGTGCTTCCTCTTGCACCTTTTCTTCTGGGGTGGCTCTCCAGTGAGATCTTCTGAAGAGGACTCCGCAGAATGGGTTCCCTTCACAGGGGATTCTGATACCAGTGTTCTAGGGGCTGGTTGTGAGCCTTCGGAGTGAAGGGCTTATCCATCACCTGTACAGCAGGCGCACCTGAGCCCAGTTCCAGTTGAGGGGTGATGAGAGAACTTGCAGACATCAGAACCATGGACATAGATGGTGCCAGCCAGAAAATAGATGCCGGATTAGGTACCAAGGTACGGACAGTCCAAGCACCGCTCTGAGAAAGCATTGGTTCCATCGTAGCCGATGCTACAAGGGTGATGGGTGCCGACAGGGGAGGCACTGCTGTCGGAGCCGAGACAGTATGTACCAAAGCGGGTGCTGGGGGAGGATAAGCAGGGGAAGATGAGATAGAAGATTCCGAGCCAGGAGGGATGGAAGGTCTAGCTGGAAAGGGCAATCCCCTAGCCACCAGAAGCTGGTCTACAACCCGCACTAGGTCTAGCTCAGAAAAACTCCTAGTGGATCTAAAAGAGGCTGCAGAAGGGGAATCAGGTCTTTCTAGAAAGGGACTAAACCTCTGCCCCATGAAAGGGTCGTAAGTAGGAGAATATCTTGTCCTTGGCAGGTAATCGGATTTTGGAGCCGATGGAGCCGAAGAAACTGTCAGAACCATGGCCAGAGATGGTGCCAAGGCATGTACAGTCATCAGAGCCCATGGAGCCAAAGAAGCTGTCGGCATCATGAACGGGGATGGTGCCGAGGCATGTACAGTCATTGGAGCCCACGGAGCCGAGGAAACTGTCAGCACCATGTACAGGGATGGTGCCGAGGTATGTACAGTCATCAGAGCCCATGGAGCCAAGGAGACTGTCGGCACGGTGGAAAGGGATGGAGCCGAGGCATGAACAGTCATCGGAGCCGATGTATGAGCCAAAGACGGCACCAAAGTCAGTGGTGCTGTGTTTGGAACTGAGATAGGAGTGAATACCATATGGCACCTACGGAGAGGACACAGATCCTGGTGCCATAGAGGGCTGCGCCAAGGAAGCATGGAGCCAACTCGGTTCTGTAACTGATGGAGATGCAGGAACTGAGTGACTCCATTTTTCCTTATATTTTTTGGTCTTAGGAGGGGGTGAGACCTTCAACCCAGATAGAGCCTCTGAGAAAGGTATCTTGAGTAAACCTTTTAAAATAAGTTTATTCTTACATTCTGCTAGTGTCTGATTATAAAAACCAGCACAAATGTCACAATCAGCTTTCAAATGACCCACGCCCAAACAGTAAACACAACGAACATGCGTATCTGAGTTAGGCATCTTACGTCCACAGTTGTCACACTAATTAAAACCCAACTTAACTTTGTCTGACATGGTAAATGAAACAATACTATCATGTAGAAAAAATTTACGGAAGAAATAGCAGTGGAGTTATGTTAAGGAATACCACTAGTAAAAGGAGCTTGTCAAAGACAAGAGAGAGGGAGAGTCAAAAGAGGTAAAAAATTAAATTACCAAGAAAAAGGGTAGGAAATAGACCTAGGTTATAAGTGACAGTGATAAAAGACTAACTTGACTAAAAATTTTGAAATTCAGAAGAAAAACTGTCATAAAAACAACAAATTGCTACTTAGCTTGAGAGAGATGGCTAACACATCTGACTAGGAATGCGGCAAACGAGATCTGGAATATCTAGGAAAGGGGCATTGTGGGTAGGCTCTTAGCTGAGAGTTTTTGGCTTGCTTGAGCTGGGAAATGGCCGTATCGGTTCCGAGGATGGAACCGACATCCTAACTGTAAAGAATAAATAAAGATTTACAACTTCAGATGCCATATTTAAAAATGGGGAGGTGTCTGGTGTGCCTGTTATTGCTCACTTCTTGGGCTAGTCTCTCTACTAGGTCCTGTGGGTAGCTTTTTTCTATGAATAGTGTGTGAAGTAACAGGCTTTCTCTTTCAAAGTCCTCATCTTCACTCACTATTCTGCTTAGTCAAAGGAATTGTCCTTTTACTACATTCTTTTTCATAAAGTCAGGATGTTGGCATTTGTAATTCAGGAGATTGTTCCTGTGGGTGGGCTTTCTGTATAGCTTTGATTTAAAGCTGCGTCTCTTTGGATCATAGGTAAGGGTGATGTCTAAGAAATGGGTCTCTAGCCCTTGCCCTGCAATAGTGAATTAAAGGAACTGGATACTGCATTGTATATCCATGATGAGGGCCTCTAGTTGCTCGGGGGAAATCTTGAAATATCAGGAACATATCGTCAATAAAGCATCTATAGAGCACTACCTGTTTGAAGCCTTCTAGCTTCATGAAAGTGAAGGCTTCCGGAGCACTGAGCACTAGATTGGCATAGGCTGGGGCCATCTTGGCCCCCATGGCAACTCCTTTGAGTTGGTAAAAGATGGTGTCTTTGAAGGAAAAGAAATTGTTTTCCAGCACTACTCTAAGGAGGGTGGATAGTGTCTCTGCATGTTTTGGGAGCAGGTTACAGTGCTTGGTGAGGTGAGGTACCCTTTCACCAATCTATATGTATATGTGTATATATCAAATCTCCTAACGATGTAGACATCCTCACTGAGACAGATGCCTGGTGTAAAAGCCATGGCCTCAAGCTCAATGCCAAAAAGTGCACTGTCATCCCTTTTGGTTAAAAACTTTGTACCCATGAACTACCACATAGGCGGTAGTCTACTTAACACTGAAAGTGTGATGAGACCTGGGACACAGGTGGACAGTAGTCTCTCCTTTGATAATCACATCGCCACAGTAGTCAGGAAATCTTTCTACGTGGCACACCTCATCACAAAAGGTTTCTCATCTAGGAAAAAAGAGGTCATTGTTCCCATCTACTCATCAGTCATTAGACCCATTAAAGAGTACAACGCCCCTTTTGGTATGTACCTCACAAGACATCTGCAACAACTGGAAAGGCCACAGAAATACCTCACAAAGAGGATTACCGGCCTCAAACAGATGCCCTACGCAGACTGTCTCAAAAAACTCCAGCTTTACTCTGTTGCATATCGCCTACTCAGAGGCGATCTCTGCCTAACATACAAAGCTATGTCAAACCCAGAGCTGTTGGACATGCTCCATGTAAAGAAATCCCAATCCCTCTGAGTTACACGCTCTAGGGACCTAAACCTTGTCACCACAATAAACAGAACATGCTGGAGGGATAGATTCCTACCTCAGAGACTTCCCATACTCTGGAACAAACTACCTATCTATATCAAACAAAGCTCCTCATTAGCACTCTTCAAGAAAAATCTTGATGATTGGATGGGAGATAGGAAATTCACTCCGGGGATCACTTCTGTGGCTCTGCTTGACAGGGGCACAGGAAAATAATTTTCTTGGGTGGCAAAAGCCAGGGTACCATTTGGCTAGGCTTATATAGGCCCTAGGGCCAATAGCCTAGTGCCTACCTATGAACCTATATATATATATAGATAGATAGATATACACACACACACACACACACACACACACACACACACACACACACACACACACACACATATATTTTTTTTTATTTTTTTTTTAATTTCACTGTTGTAATTATTGACTCTTCCTCAATTTCCACCTTTCCTTGAGCTTACGTTGACGATTTTTAGCTTCAATGATTCTTATTTTTTTTAATAGATTCTTCTAATTATTTCACTTTACTGCAAAAGGGAATCCCATATCTACTCACCATTATACCAGAACTGTCCCTTTCCCACGACTATCTTTATACAGTGTTGGATTTCTGCTCTCTGGGTATGAAAAACTGCAATAAACCTATGGCCAAGGTAAGAAAATCATCCATGTCAACAAACTGCTCTTAAATGAGCAATGTCTAACCTTTTATTTCTTTTTCAAGGGACATCTCTGGAAGGAGACAGACTAGGATACAGCACTTGATCTTGTTCAGTAGGTCTCTTTCCTTGGCCACCCCAGGAGGAACCTCCCAGAGAAACTCCTACACTCAATGAAGACGGTGCACCCATGCCAAGATTAGACAACGGAACAGCTTCAGAGGAAATGGCTAACCCTGGTCCATGGTGGCAGAAGGCAGTAAACACAGAAATCCAGAGAAATCAGTGAGTGGTCTGAGGAACAACAAATGGTTACTGCAGAATCACCAATCAGCACCTGAGGCAGTCTGTGCCTGCAGTGTAGACAAGGGCTCCTTCTTTAGTAGGAGAGGAAACAGAGGGACAGAAGAAAGTACCCATGCTGTAGCCAAAGAAGAAGCCTGACAGCTGGTAATTGCTGCTGGAAAGAGCTGATATGAAGATAAGTTGTCAGACAACTTTTCACAAGCAGAACACACACACACTTCCTCAAACAGCCGCAATTCCAAATTAAAATCAAAAGCAGTACCCAGTACACAAAAATTCAAGTCAGAACTCGGACCCTTTCTCCAAAAGTGCCCTGACAGAAATCAAGTAATCAAGTTAAGGTGTCAGTAAATATACACAAGCATCAAAACACAAAATTAGTTCCAAGCCTGAAAAACACGTCTAGACCCTTAAATTCAATGTCTTCCAACAAGTTCATTCCGCTGTTATTTTTGGCTCTGTCCAAAATTCTTTATGAATGAAGTTGATCGGTATGTCTCAGAAATATTCTCACATGTGTTTCCTTGGAAACTGTGAACTCAGGCAACCAGAATATGATGATTTATTACTCACAACCATCTTTTTCCAACTGCCTGAGCTTGTGGATACCTGAGAAATAGTAATGCGAGCATTCCTGTGTAATTGCTGCACCTTCACAGTGCAATGAGCAGCTGCTGAAAATGGAGGCTCTCACCCCCCCCCCCCGCCCTAAAGGTTCTGGTATCCATGCCAACTAGTTTATCTTCTACATCTCAGTATTAACCTAAACCTCAGTTAGTATCCACCAACTGCCGTTACTGCCTATTACATCAGCAATTCTCAAGCTAAAGCTTCATCAACAAACTCCTATAAACTGCATCCCTGTCACTCTACCACAAACACTGTGAAAATGCCTCTATAGGTTCTAAAAGCAATTACTTGCTATCATCTCCACAGCTCAGCTATATTTATTTACCTGTTAAAATTTGCAGTCAAATTCTCGTCTCATGTAAATGCTGCACATTAAAGCAGCCTCTTCATATCAATGTCATTTCTCCATGCCGTCAAAGATTACAACAGTAAACATTTGGTGTATAGTCCTAATCTCATTACCTTAGCATTAATTCTACTAATGGCATGGATCATGCTATCCCTAATAGAACCAATATGCTATTCTCCAAAAAAAGGAAGCCAATCTGGTGGTCCTCTGCCATAATCAAACTCTACAACAGAAGAAAGAAACTGTTGCAAAAAAGAGTAAAATCCCATGACTGGAGGAACTCCCTGGCCAACCTCAGTAAGAAGATGAGATCCCTCATAAAATCCTCCAAAGCTAGTTACGAAAACAAAATTGCCACTGACTCTAAAAACAACCACAAAGCATTCTGTAGCTATGTCAATAATCTCAGTGGCAACACTCAGATCTGCTCTGAGTTACAGCACAATGGCACTAAATATACAGAACCAACTGATATTGCCAACATCCTGGCAGATAGGTTCAGTGCTAACTTTACCCCCTCTCACCCCCTAGAGGGCCCATCTCTATACCGGAAGAATGCAAAGTTCCTGTAATCACGGCTGCACAGGTAAAAAACACACTCTCCAAAGCCAAGAACACAGCATCCATGGGACCTGACAATATCCCAGGCTGCGTTCTACATGAACTACAGAATGAACTGACACCCTACCTAAGTACCATGTTCAATCACAGCCTCACCTCAGGCTTTGTGCCCACTGAATGGCACACCACGACGGTTATCCCACTCCACAAAGGGGGAACCATGATGGACCCCGGGAACTACCTCCCCATTAGCCTGATGAGCCTGGTCTGCAAGGCCATGGAACGTATCATCATGGAACTCATAAACAAAGACATTGGTAATCTCCAAACTCTGGACCCTACTCAGTTCGGGTTTGTAAAAGGCAGATAATGTCTCCTAAACCTGATTGACTTCTTTGAAGCAGTCACCAAAGCCACAGATGAGGGTAAGGTGGTTCACACAGCTTATCTAGATCTCGCCAAGGCTTTCGACACCATCCCCCATCTGGAATTGTAGATAAGCTCACTAAATTAGGTATAAATCCCTATGTCACAAGATGGGTTGCCAACTGGCTCACGGACAGAACCCACACTGTGAAAGTAGCAAACTCCAAATCTGACTTCAGACCAGTGACAAGTGGAGTACCACAAGGTTCAGTCCTGGGTCCTCTCCTGTTTGGTATCTACTTCTCTGAAGTACAGACTAACACAGAAGGTTTTTGGCTAACAAAGTTTGCAGATGACTGCAAACTAGGAGCCATAATCGAAACTCCTAACGATGTGGACATACTACAAAAGGACCTCACTGAGACAGATGCCTGGTGTCAAAGCCATGGCCTGAAGCTCAATGCCAAAAAGTGTATTGTCATTCCCTTTGGTAAAATCTCTGTACCCATGAACTACCACATAAGTGGTAGTCTACTTAACGCCAAAAGTGTGATAACAGACCTTGGGACACAGGTGGACAGTGATCTCTCCTTTGATAATCACATCGCCACAGTGGTAAGGAAATCCTTCTACGTGGCTCACCAGGTTTCTCATCCAGAAAAAAAGAGGTCATTGTTCCCCTCTACTCATCACTCATTAGACCCATTATAGAGTACAATGCCCCTTTTAGTATGTACCTCACAAGACATCTACAACAGCTGGAAAGGCCACAGAAATACCTCACAAAGAGGATTACTGGCCTCAAACAGATGCCCTACGCAGAATGTCTAAAAAAACTCCAGCTTTACTCTGTTACATATCGCCTACTCAGAGGTGATCTCTGCCTAACATACAAAGCTATGTCAAACCCAGAGCTGTTGAACATGCTCCACTTAAAGAAATCCCAATCCCTCCAAGCTACACACTCTAGGGACCTAAACCTTGTCACCACAATAAACAGAACATGCTGGAGGGATAGATTCCTGTCCCAGAGACTTCCCATACTCTAGAACAGACTACCTGTCTATGTCAAACAGAGCTCCTCATTAGCACTCTTCAAGAAAAATCCTGATGATTGGATGGGAAATAGGAAATTCACCCCAGGGATCACTTCTGTGGCTCTGCTCAACAGGGGCACAGGAAAATAATTTTCTTGGGTGACGAAAGCCAGGGTACCTTTTTGGCTAGGCTTGTATAGGCCCTAGGGCTAATAGCCTAATACCTACCTATGAACCTATGTATCCCTTCTTTGAAAGGGGACCTAATGGCAATGTTTCACAACCCCTGATAGACTATCTCTCCAGCTACTGTCAATATCCACTTATTTATTTGTTGTTTATTTCACACCTGTTTACCGTTAAAGTCAGACTGTGCAAAAAAAATGCCCATTTTCATTGGAGGCGTGGTGGGAACAGCTCCACATAACGTCTATTAAAATCAGCTACAGATGTTTCAAATCACAAAGCATCTTGTATCACTACAAAACATAGGAGTGAAAAAAAACAATGAGAAAAACACAGAACATGTTACATTGTGGATTGCAATGAAAAACAACATGACTTGGAGAAAATGTGAGGAGGAAATTCATTAGTCATATTTGTTACATAGATTAATATGTGATGAATGAGACCTGAAACAATTCTAATAGGATATTGAAAAGACATATTAGAGACTACATGATTAGAGGCAATGACAGACAATAGAGTGATGTCTTAGTATGACAGAGAGTGTTCCTATTAGGGTTATAGAAGGAAATAAGAATGGAAAGAAAGGGAGATTATAAGAAGAGTGTGGGGTAGTGTGTCTTCAGGTAACTTAGGTGAGTAGGGAGGAAACAGAAAGAGGTAGAGGAAAGGTCTGCAGAAAGAAAGTGGATATGGTAAGGTACTGGGAAAAACAAAAGGAAGGAGAGGAGTAGGAGGTTGGAAAGGGTTGTGAAGTGTGATTCAGGTTGAAAGTGGGTGAAGGAAGTATAGAAAGTTTTGCTGGGATTGGCTCAGGAGCACATCCATGACTTTGTAAAGTATTCTTTTAGGGAGCATTTTTTTTTTATTATTACTACCAGTGGGGATGTTAGGAATGAGAAAAGGAGAATGAATAAGATGATACAGGAGGGAACAGTATGGTTAGTGCTATACAAATCTTGTAGTATGGTGAAGTGAGTTAATCAGCAGCAAAAAAGTGTGAAGAATAGGTAGGTTTTATTAGGGAAGGAGTAGAGTGATAGCTGAGAAGGAATTTGGAACATAACTGGATGGGGATAATATATTGAGAACAGTTTGTGATTGGATAGTGCTGTTACGCACAGGATAGGGTAAAGGAGGCGGTGTTAACAGAGGTATAAGTTTAGTTGTAGTAAGGGTGAGAAATGAGTGGGGTAGCTCACAGTGAAGTAAGTACCAGGAAAGCGATCTGTAAAGCTGCAGCAAGACAGGAGATAAGACAAGTCCTGATAATTTTAAAGGAAGTAACACAAGCCACTAGATTGTTGTTAAGATGCACTTACTTTAATTGCAAAAGGCATACTGCAGTAAGTTTGGCATGAAATGAGTATGCAAAAAGTAGGCACAGGATGAAACTTATGCCCTGGTTATTATATTGTATTTTAACTCTGTTTACGGACAGTTTCAGTTGTTTATTTAGGGGGTTAAAGGTATTAGAAGACGTGTATGTTACAATACAATAAGAATAAATTGTTGTAGGAATTTGGGAGTAGGGCTCCACTAAGCATGTGCAAGATGACATCTTAATTAATTAGCTTTAAATGCACTGTGCAGCTTAAAACTCTGGTTTCTCTTATTGTAATGCACTGTAGGTTATAGCACTGTTTTCAAAGAAGTTGGACTTAAAAAGCTAATAAATAGCAGCTTTAATGACATAGGTATTACTTGAGTCCTGGGAGGCTTTAGTCTGATTTGCAGCTGGATGTACAATTTGAGGTCCACAGTGAAAAATGTGTTGCAGTAGGCTAAGGTGTGGAGGCTACTTAACATTGAAATGATTGCTTTAAGACTGGGCAGTTACAATAGAAAAAATGGAAAATGGATACAAAGACAAGGACTTTCAATTCTATAACTACTTGAGGTGAGTCACAGAATTACTGTTATGGACATAATTTGCTTTTTCCAAGGACATTTTATGCTGCTAGACTAAAGTGTTAATTTAGCTTCACTGAAAGCAGTACCAAGGCCTGTGGGTGGGGGTGTCCCTCTACTAGATTCAACAGTACAGCTTAGAACATACTGATCCAGAAGTGAGAGAAAACAAGATATTTGAGTTTAATTTGATTCTTGGAAATTGACTCACATTGGTTTTAACTAAAGGTATTTCTCCTTTTATGCTTTTGCAACTGGAATGAAATTCAGCTGTAGAATTTCCCTTGGTAGTCAGACTGTCTTAACTTTTGGAGCAGGAATTGTCAGAGATAGTGTGTGCTTGGTACATGTAAAAGGAAGCTGCTGGAAGGAGATGACTCATGTCAGCATGATCCAGTCTTCCAGTAAATGGTGGTGGTGGTGGTGGTGGTGGTGGGGGGGGGGGCTGTCAAAAAAGTGGTCCCTGAGACTCAGAAGAATAAAATCCTAAAAGTGACTGAGATGACCAGAGATCATAAGTTGATGTGGAAGAACAGCCACGCAGGGAAGGACTGAAAATGAGCACATGTGGCACACCAATTGTGGGAGAAGAGTGCAGTCATTTTCAGACAGCTCAGGTGCCAACCACTCTAGTAGTACTTCACAGGCCCAAAACACAGACAGCAGGTGCCAATACTAGGTGAGGCACGTTCTCTGTGGATACCAAAGCTGGTGATTGCAACTCCTGCCCTTGTACATTAAGAAGTATGCATGTGCAAGAGAGGCATAACTTGTCTTTTGTTGTGATGCAGGTGTGCAAAGGCAGAAAAAGTAATCTTCACTAGGTTACCAAGCAGTCAAAAGATGCACACGCTCTCTCATACATTTTTACATTCTCATATAAATAAATTAAAGTAACACTATTTCAATTAAAAAACTATGCCCCAAATGCAACACTTCCTTTACACAGAGTGATGACCAATTAATTACTGTTCTCAATGACATATTCAACATCTCTCTGCATCAAGCCACAGTACCCAAGTGCTTCAAGAATACAACCATTATACCACTGCCCAAGAAGTCTCCACCCTCAAGCCTGAATGACTTCTGCCCAGTAGCTCAAATCTCCACTGTAATGAAGTGCTTTGAGAGATTGGTCAAAAACTAAACATCAAGTCTTCTGGCAACACGGGACCCACTAGATCCAATCGCTCTTTGGCAGATGCCATCTTACTGGCACTTCACTTATCCTTGGCACACCTGGAGAACAAAAAACTGCTTTGCCTGCATGTTATTCACTGACTTCAGCTCGGCCTTCAACACAGTTATCCCCAACATTTGATTGAGAAATTGATCCATCTGGGTGTTAGCACTCCTTTATGCAACTGGATTCTGGACTTTCTTATTGGCAGACCACAAAGGTATGAGTAAGCAACACCTCGATGAGCATCACACTGAACAATGGAGTACCTTAAGGATGTGTCCTGAGTCCCCTGCTTTTCACATGCTGACACATGACTGCATCACTAGGTACAACACAAACCACATTATTAAGTTTGCGGATGATACTACAGTGGTGAGTCTCATCAGCAATGGTAACGAAAAGCCTACAGAGAGGAAGTGAACCAACTGACTGGTGTGACAACAACAATATGGCTCTCAATGTAAATAAAACAAAGGAGATAACAGTAGACTTCAGGAAGAGACGCATAACTCATTCTCCACTCACAAAGGAGAAACAGTGGAAAGGGTGAAGAGCACCAAGTCTCTGGACAATGATTGGATTCAGCTTGAAGATACAAAGGTAGGTCCAGTAGACATGGTGAACAAGGAGAGGATCTGGTGGTACATGATGATGAGCTGTGGGGCTGGGGAGGAGGAGTTAAAAAAACTTGCTGTACTATGTCTCCATGCTGTTGTATAAAGCTGCATTCTTTCCCATTCCCAGGGCCATAAAATAAATAAATATATGTATATATGTATATATATATATATATATATATATATATATATACATACATATATATATATATATATGTATGTATATATATATATATATATATATATATATATGTATGTATATATGTGTATATATATATATATATATATGTATATATATATATATATATATATATATATATATATATATGTATATATATATGTATATATATATATATATATATATATATATATATATATATATATATATATATATATATATATATATACACACACACACACACAAATTTATTTTATTTATTTATTTTACATTTGTTAACCGGGTTAGTCTGGCTGAGCTTTTGGCTCATTTTCAGCAGAGACCCGGGGAGAAAAGCTCCTCAGGACTAGAAAACAATTTATTAAATTTTAGTAACATAGTAGTAACAATCAGCTATAGGATCTTACAAGCAGAGACCTGCAGAGAAAAAAAGCTCCTCGGGTAATTCAATTATACAGATTATTAACAGTTGACAGATAAGTATTTGTGTTTTTACAAACAAGGTTTTAAACAATTAGCAGAAGAAAATGTGACTAGTTACAATATTATTTAAGCTTCTTAGAGAAAAATGAGTTAATAGTTAAGCAGATGCTTATTTAAAATGGGTAGGATCTAGTTGTATAGGAGTTTGGAAACAAGAAAGGAAAGTAAGAATGGCTAGTAGGAGATGTAGGGGAGGTAGAGTATAGGAGACAGACTAGACAGGTAGGTTGTTTTGAGACTGTAAGAATTAAGAGTGGTTGGAGACAGAGGAAGGGAAGAGGTAGAAGAGGCAGGGGAATAGTGTTAAGAGGTACATTAAGAGCGAGGTGGTCTAATAGGTGAAAGGATGATGGTTTCAGGGTGGTTGGCTACAGTGGCAAGACCACTTTGTTTTTAGGTATTTCCTTGTGGCTAATTTGAAACTTTTGCTATGCTGGAGGGATTTTATTTCCAAGGGGAGTTGGTTCCAGGATGTAGCTGGGTTATAGTTACAGAGAAAGCAGCCTATTTTGGTTTTGGGTTTGCAGATGTCTAATAATTATTGATTTGAGCTGCGTAGCGTCCTGGCAGAGGAATATTTGGATATTATAGTGGAGAGGCTGGGGCAGAAGGAGGGTAGCTGAGGGAATTCTAGCTAGTCTAGTTGCTGTAGTGCTAAGCAGTGGTGCGACTTGTAGGTTTGGTTAGCTGCAAATCCGACAGTCTCATTATAGGTAGTGTCAAGCTTGGAAAATAAGTGTAGAATTTACGTTTGTGAATATGTGGCAGCTGTACAGGAGTGTTGGGAGTAATAAAGCCTGCGAGAGAGTTATTCGGGCAGTGTTAGTTAAGTATTTCTTGCTACAGAAAAGGTGTCCAAGTTTCTGACGAGTTCTTTTTACTGAGTTAGTAATATGGAGATCAAACTTAAGCTATCATCTATTGTAACACCTAGCAATTTAGTAGTAGATTTAGCTGAGATGTTGTTGCAGGATAAGATGGTAAATGTACTTTTGAATGTGGTGATGTTTTAGGGAGGAAGAGTAGGAGCTTAGTTTTTTGGATTAATTATTAGTTTATCATCACTAAGCCAAATCTCAATGGTGTGGAAGGATGCCTGGGTAGTTAAGTGGAGGTCAGTTGGGTTATTAGCAATGGTTATAACAGTTGAATCATCAGCATATTGCACAAGGGATGACTGGGGACAAGAGGAGTAGAGCAAGTTGGTGAAAATATTAGAGAGTAGTGGTCCAAGTACGGACCCTTGGGGGACTCCCATTTGTACAGTGAGAGGGGAGGATAGTGCAGAGAGCAATTTAACTGATTGCTGGTGGGTAGAGAGATAGCTGGAGAACCAGGAAATAGTAGGGGGAGAGAAATGTAAGCTGAGTTTATCTAGAAGGAGTTGGTGGGAGACAGTGTTAAAGGCTTTAGAAAGGTCAAGGAATAGGCACGAGACAAGTTTATTGTTATTACGAGCTAGGGAGACTATGCTTGATGAATGATATGAGTGCAGTAGTTGTACTATGCTTGGGACAGAAACCATGCTGTGTGGGTGTGAGGTTTTCTTGGAGAATGTAATACATTACCTGCTTGTGAATGCATTTCTCTAGGATTTTTGAGAGTGGAGAGAGTATGGCAATTGGTCTGAAGTTGGATATGTCTGAGGAGTTGCCCCCTTTGTGAATGGGTAAAGAAATTCTTCCATACAGTGGAGACATAGGATTCAGAAATGGATCGGTTGATTAAGATGGATACAGGATAGGCAAGAGGTTCAGAGGCAATCTGCAGGAAGTAAGAGGGGAGCTTGTCAACAGATGGAGAGCAAGGTTTACGTTTAGAGAGTAATGACTTTATACAGTTGATACTGCTTTTAGAGAGAAGGAGTTAGGAGGGTTTGGAAGAGGTATAGAGTTTGTGGGGGTGCTAGTGTTGTTTCTGAGGGGGAGAGAATTTATTATGGAGGTTACTGAGTTCATAAAATGATTCTTAAATTTGTTGGCTATGTCTTCAGGTGTATATATAATAATATATACATTATCATCTTCTTTCGGCTGTTCCTGTTAGGGGTCGCCACAGTGGATCATCTGTTTCCATTTCTTCCTGTCCTCTGCATATTGCTCTGTCACAACAACCACATGCATGTCCTCTCTTACCACATCCATAAACCGTATCTTAGGCCTTCCTCTTTTCCTGTTACCTGGTAGCTTCATCCTTAGCATCTTTTTCCCAATATACTCAGCATCCCTCCTCAGCACATGTCCAAACCAACGTAATCTTGCCTCTCTGGCTTTGTCTCCAAACCTTCCAACCTGGGCTGACCCTTTAATATACTTATTCCTAATCCTGTCCACCCTTGTCACACCCAGTGCAAATCTTAACATCTTTAACTCTGCCACATCCAGCTCTAACTCCTGCCTTTTTGTCAATGCCACTGTCTCAAACCCATATAACATAGCTGGTCTTACTACCCTCTTGTAGACCTTCCCTGTCAATCTTACTGGTACTCGTCTGTCACAAATCACTCCTGACACTCTTCTCCATCCACCCCATCCTGCCTGTACTCTCTTCTTCACCTCTCTTCCACATTTGCCATTACTCTGAACTACTGATCCCAAGTATTTAAACTCATCCACCTTCACCACCTCTACTCCTTGCATCCTCACCATTCCTCTATCCTCCCTCTCATTCACACACATATATTCTGTCTTAGTCCTGTGACCTTCATTCCTCTTCTCTCTAGAGCATATCTCCATCTCTCCAGGGTCTCCTCCACCTGTTCCCTACTCTCACTACAGATCACAATGTCATCTGCAAACATCATAGTCCATGGGGACTCCTGTCTGATCTCGTCAGTCAACCTGTCCATCACCATTGCAAATAAAAAAGGGCTCAGAGCTGATCCTTGATGTAATCCCACCTCCACTTTAAACGCATCTGTCACTCCCACTGCAGACATCAACGCTGTCACACTGCCCTCGTACATATCCTGTACCACTCTTATATGCTTCTTTGACACTCCCCGACTTTCTCATACAGTACCACAACTCCTCTCTAGGCACCCTGTCATATCCTTTCTGTTAGAAAAATATGTAATAGTAATATGCATGCTTAGTGCATTTCGAGGTTTAAAAGGGTTAATACATTTATTCTGTTCACACTGCATGAATCTGCACAGCTATTAGAAACTTAACAAGAAGCATTTCATTTCTGCTAATGTCATGAAAATAATAAGATGCATTTCATTTCTGCTAATGCCATGAAAATAACAAGAGACATTTCATTTCTGCTAATGTCATGAAACTTAACAAAGGGATATTCATTTCTGCTTATGCCATGAGGAAACATGCAGCTGCTCGAAGCTATTGATAAAGAAAACAATAGATGCTTGAAAGTTTAAACCGTAGTCAGTATTACTTGTACCAAAGCTAGAAATGTACCTTGAATCTAGACAAAATGTAACACATGTATTAGAACAGTACAATTAAAGAATTGAAAAGTTGAAATGGACTAAAATAAGCCCAAGGCCATGTTGTTTTTCTCAAAATGTTTTGCAAAACAGCAGATAATTTAACTTGGTCAGCAATAAGTCTGGCAACATTTTCTGTAAAACATACAGAAAGCTGTGTCTAACTACGTCAGCAATAGAATGGTAACATTTTCTGTGTGACAGGAAGAGAACTGTATAAGAATAACATACTAATCACCAATAATTCAGACAAACCTTGTGCCTACAAGCTTTGTCTCCTTGCTGCAAGTAATAAAGGGTGCCTTGCTTGAACCTAACGTGAATTGGTCTTTGAAGTTTTGTCCTTTGACAGATTGGTCCTTCGGACCGGAACCCTCTATTCACCTCGGATCAGACAGGCCAGGTGGTTGAAACCGTACGGGGAAGAAACCAAATCGGTTCTTCTTATCTGAAAAGCCCTGCGACTGAATTGTTGTTCAAAAGAGGCCAGCCACTTTCTGATCTGCGACTGAAGGACGGGTCTCCGCGAATTGGTGATCAATCACGTGGGCTCAGGTAAGGTGAATCTACTTTTTTCTGTTTTAGATCGGGGACTAGATATGTATTGTTTTTGTTAGACTGTATTTTTCTTGGAAGTCAGGGACAAAAAAGATTACTGTCTTGTCATAGATCAGGAGAAACAGAATAAGTAGGCAGTCATTCTGAAGAAACTATAACAAAATCCGTGGTACCACGTTAAAAAATTAAGAAAAGTTACGTAACGATAAAAGGGTAGATCAAAATGGGTAATAATTGCACAAAAAGATCCCAAAATCCGCTGTTAACAGAAGACACAAAATACATGCAGTCGCAGTGCGCCAACAATATTAAATATTATTCAAAATGGGTTAATAAGTACGAATTTGACGGAAAATTAGAAAAATCCTCACTTATCAAACTTGTCAAACAGCTCAAAACCGATTCCAAAGGTCGGGTAAAAAAGCAACGTAAATTAGGAATTCCTCAGGCACACAGGTGGATTGAGGAAGTAAACCGTAGGGAACAAAAGAACAAAAATTCAAAAGCAATGTTTTTAGATAAGGAGGACAATAACTTAGTAATAGCATCAGCACCTCCGCCTCCCTTACCGGAATATGAAGCAAAAGAACAGGTTAGTCCACCCCCACAATATCCTGTGGTCACTGAAGATAGAGATATTATGAAAATAAAACTAACTAAAATTAGAGATCCCATCGAGACCAGGTCTCGAACAAAGGCAGGTAACTCAGATGAAGGCATCGAGTTATGGCAAATGGTTAAGAATTCACGATCTATAAGTGAAGAAGAAGAAATATGCCCACTTATACAAGTACCCAACCCTCAGGCAGGTCAGGACAATTAGGACCCAACTATTTTAGTGTATAGACCTTGGACTCCGGAGGATATCCAGAAAGCCACTGAGGGAATTCCCCATCCAAAAGTCAATTTTAGAAAATTCTCAGAAGATTTACAAGGAATGAGGCTGAGTTATAATTTAAACGGAGAAGAGGTAGAAAAGGTAGTTAAGACAAATTGTAGGGCCAGATTGGTATATGATTAGTGGGAACTTGAATCCCCGTGACGCTGCACAAAGACCCCTCCTACATAGCAGCGCAGAATTAGACACCAGAGTAAAAGGTCTTACAGACCGCATCTCTGAAAAATGGAAACCTAGGGCAGACTGGACTTGCATTAATCAATGCATCCAACAAGAAGGTGAAACAATTGACTGGTACTATGCCAGATTATTAGAGTGTTTTAATAACCACTGTGGAATGCAGGTTCCTGAAGATCAAACACAAGATTCCCCATATGAACAGCAGTTAAAGAATGCATTTTTAAAAGGGCAGTATTGCACCAATAAGCAGTTTTATTACAAAACACATGGTAGATTATCGTACAAGCATATTACAATCATTACTTGAATATGCTAGACATGCCGAAAGGCATTTTAATAGCAAAAAGAAAAAGAAAGCTCAAGTATTTTCTGTAGAAGATGGAGAAGAAGTTTACGTAGTACAGTCCGGAAAAAAGGGCAAGAAAAATGCACAGGGAAACAAACAATCTAATCAATGATCAGAGGACTTTGAAGGGCGAAAGAAAAGGGGAGAATATTTTAAATGCAGTAGAAATGGACATTTGGCAAGGGATTGCAAGAAAAACAAGAAGGCAACAACGGAAGACAAGGAGGGTGAGGACTGACTATATGGTAGTCAGGAATCACTAGAAGGGGCTAGCGAAGAAGGGACAAATAAGAATGTGATAGAGGGAGTAGAGGAAGTTAGTGACAATGAAGAAAATTAAATATTAGACCTAGCTTTATTGAGCTTGGAGCTCTATTTAGCAGACACAAAACCAGAAATTACACTCTTGGTAGAAGGGAGGGAAGTCAAATTCTTGTGTGACTCAGGGGCATCATGAACCCTGATACATCCCTCCAAACTGCCAGAAAACACAGAGACACCTGATTACATACTGGTCAAAGCAGCTAATGGACAGCTGTATCGGGAGCCTCTCTCCCATGACATTGCAATAACTGATCCAGTTTCAGGATTGACACACAAAAAAGCAAAATTGTTGTTTCTGCAAAATGCCCAGTAAACCTCTTGGGCAGAGACCTCATGCAGCTATTTGGTATAGCAGTAGTCCCCACCATGCAGGGTATGGAAGCACAGCGACAAATTGATACCTTTGCAGTGCAATCCGAGGGTGAAATGTTTTATTGGTACAGCCAAGACTTGGTTACAACTGGTCCAGAGACTGTGACCAAAGAGTTAATGAATGTAGCCATCAGCAAATTCCCCTCCCTTGACATTGATAAGCAACACCTGTTGCACTGTACCCTGTATTCTTGTAATACACCAGGACCTGATAAGGAATATGAGCAAGAATTGTTTAAGAATCATGCAAACAGATTGATACTGCGTAACCTGTACTGGGACACAGAAGGGAAAAGTGTAGCCAGCTGTTCATTGCCCCAGGAGTTCTTTGCACTTTATAAATCTAATCGATTACCACATGTTAGCTTAACCAGAAACAGAAATATAGAATGGGCAGACCTAGGAGAAAAAGTCACGAGATTGGAAAAACAGACAGAACTAGAACTGTCAGAGCAGGGAATACAAATACAGAAGTTAAATTGGTTAACTCAGACTAACCCAGCTGTGCACTTACAGTCTGGTGAGGACAGCTGATTGACACTCCTATTAAAGGAGGAAGAAAATGCCTTACGAAATATACCAGAGACCCTCTGGTCAACAGGAAAATCAGATGTAGGACTCATTCGTACAGCGGGACCAGTTACTATCATGCCAAAGTCAGCATTCAGACCACAAAAAAGACAGTATTCCTTAAGAAAAGATGCAGAGGCAGGAATAAAGCCTATTATAGCAGCCTTACTTAAAGGAGGGATACTAGTGGAATCTCCCGATTCACCATGTAACACACCCTTATTTCCAGTCAAAAAGGCAAGTGGAGAATGGCGTATGGTCCAAGATTTACAAGCTGTAAATGATGCAGTAATACCAAGGGCACCCACGGTGCCAGACCCACACACCCTGTTGAACGATTTAAAACCTCAACTGAAGTATTTTTCTACATCAGCAATGCGTTCTTTTCGATACCGATACACCCTGATAGCCAGTATTGGTTTGCATTCACATTTCAAGGGAAAAGGTATACATATACGTGACTACCACAGAGATATTGTGAAAGTCCAACGATATTCTCACAAGAAATGGCAAGCAACTTGGCGGGATTCACCCCACCAAGAGGCAGTCAGATTTTACTTTATGTTGATGACATCTTGCTGGCAACCCCCACCCAGCGGGATTGTAGAGAAGATACCATAGCACTTCTACGATTTTTAGCCGCTGAAGGAAATAAAGTAAATAAAAGTAAACTGCAGCTTTGGAAAAAAAACAAGTCAAATACCTGGGATGTAATAAGGTATAACATTAGATGAGGACAGAAAAATAGCAATTTTGCAAGCACCAAAACCCACTACCAAGAAGGAAATTATATCCTTCCTGGGTACAACTAATTTTTGCCGGAGCTGGTTTCCAAACTATGCTTTGAAATCTGCACCTCTGACTGACCTTATATATAAGAAGCCTATGGCAGCGCAAGATTTGTTACAATGGACACCAGAGGAAGAATCTGTTTTCTGCAAACTGAAGCAGTTAATAGCATCCTCATTAGTTCTGGGATTGCCAAACTATCATAAACATTTTTTCCAAACTGTAGATTGTAAGCAGGGTTACATGACATCAGTATTAACACAACAGCATGGGGATAAGCAATGCCCCATTGCTTACTATTCATCACAACTAGACCTAGTGGCACGATCCTTACCCCACTGTGTAAAAGCAGTAGTTGCAGCTGCAATGGCAGTACAGGCTTCAGCCTCAGTAGCCTTATTCTACCCTCTCACTTTCAGAGTACCTCATGCAGTTGCGATTATTTTACTACAAGAAAAGGTGGCATATCTTTCCCCTGCTAGGCATCTTTCCTGTATGACTATATTATTGAGCCAGCCTCATATGACAATTGAACGATGCACGACTTTAAACCCTTCTACTCTGCTCCCGACCCCTGCAGACGGCACACCGCACTGCTGCCTACAGGTAATTGAGCAAAAGACACTACCTAGAAAAGATCACACGGATGTCCCCTTGGATGTTGCTGAGGTGACATACTATGTGGATGGCTCGTGCAAAAGGGGTCCTGCAGGACAGAACCC
This sequence comes from Protopterus annectens, assembly GCF_019279795.1. NCBI lineage: Eukaryota > Metazoa > Chordata > Ceratodontiformes > Protopteridae > Protopterus > Protopterus annectens. The sequence continues at coordinate 71,974,195 of NC_056736.1, read as the reverse complement.
AGTAGGATATGCAGTAGTTTCTGATACTGGGATTATGGAAGCAAAACCTTTACCACACAACTTATCTGCACAGGCAGCAGAATTGATCGTCCTGACACGGGCATGTACTTTAGCAAAGGGTAAATGTGTAAACATTTTTACTGACAGCCAATACGCTTTTTCTACTGTACATGTTTTTGCGCAACAGTGGAAAAACCGGGGAATGATAACATCTACTGGCAAACCTATCAATCATGCACAGTTTATTTTAGATCTTTTAGAGTCTATTCAGTTACCTCAGAAAGTAGCCATTTGTAAATGCACAGCTCACACCAAGCAACAAGATAGGATTTCAAAAGGTAATGCGAGAGCTGATACAGCTGCAAAACAAGCAGCTACAGAAGTATTTCTTTTAAATGAGGAATTACAACCCTCTGAAATTTTAGACTTAGAAATGTTAAAAACAATGCGGACACTCACTACGCAAGCTGAAAAACAACAATGGATAAAACGAGGAGCAATTCTCAAAAAGGGGCCGTACATCTCTAGAGAAGGGAAAACGATACTACCCTCTAATTTGTTTTGATATGCAGCTTTGTTGAGCCATGGGCAGTGCCATGTCTCAACAGGGGGGATGGTACAGCTGGAGAACCAGGTGTTCACAACGTACGGATTTACAAACTACTCTAAAAAATTTTGTTTGACGTGTCAGATTTGTAACAAACATCATGCACAGGGGGCGATAAAGCCCAAGCAAGGGAGTTTCCCTACACCACCATATCCGTTTCACACTATCTGTATGGATTTCATAGAATTGAACAAATGTGAAAATAATTGTCTTGTCATTGTAGATATGTTTTCCAGATGGGTGGAAGCCTTTCCAACCAAAAATCCAGATGCAGCTACGGTGGCAAAAGTACTTGTCAAAGAAATCATTCCTAGATTTGGTATTCCGGAAAGGATCTACAGTGACAATGGTACACACTTTGTAAATCAAACCATACAGCAGTTGAGTAAGCATTTTGGTATTTCTTTAAAAAAATCATTGTGCATACCATCCACAATCTGCAGGGCTAGTTGAAAGGCATAATGGTATATTATTTAGTATTTTATTTATTTTATTTGCAGATGGTTTACCAGGATAGTCCATTGGGCCATAAGAACCCGTTTTCAACGGAGTCCTGGGGAGAAAAGCTCCAAAAACAATTAGCAAGGTTACAATAAGGTATTTAGTTTCAATTATACAATTCCTATGGACTTGGAAAGACTAGTGTACAAACATATACAAATATTACAATCTTGTATCGCTGAAAACAATTTACAATATAGAAACTGAGAGGCTTTTACAACTTAGGGTGGGTTACACTGGAGATATCTTTCATACATTCAGGATGAGTAGCTTAATACAATCAAGAGAAAGGTATATGAGCTGACATAGAACCTTTCAATATAGAAACAGAGAACCTTTTCCATCAAAGGGTATATTTACACTAAGGTACCTTTAAGTATTCAGAAAAAGCTAATACAAGCAAGAGCAAGATCTATGAGTTTAGGAGTGTAAGTAGAAATTCTCATTATGAATAGGGGAGGAGAAGTGAAAATTCTCAGTATGAGGAGATTATGTTGGGTGGGAGCAGGAGCATTCCCACTGAGAAATTAAGTGTGAGTGAAGGGATTTTTTGAATGAGAAGTGATTTGTGATGGTACGAATGGATGGGGGTGAGGAGTTCCAGAGACGAGCAAGACTGTAGGATAAGAGATTTTTTCCAGGGGGATGAATTGGTTTATACAGTTCAATTAAGTTTTGGTTGTTAGATCTTAGAATTCTATCAAGGAGGTGCATTTTGAAGGTAGAGGAAAGGGATGGGCAGAGGGAGGGATTGAAGATGAGTTTGTGTGCAAGAGTCAGTTGGACGTAGGTGAGGTGATTGGGTAGTTCTAACCATTTTAGTTTGTGGAGAGCTGAACAGTGGTGTGAGGAGGACTTATGGGAGGTAGCAAACTTGACAATTTTGTTATAACAAGAGGAGAGTTGTGTTTTGAGAGAAGATTGTAGGTTAGTTAGAAGTGGAGCTCCACAGAGGAGGGATGGGATGAGAAATGTGGTAGATAGGGTGAGTTTGGTGGAGGGTGTAAGATAACGATTCTGTCTGTAGGGCATGCCGAGTTTTTGGTGGTTTTTTTTTTATATTCAGTTGAAGATGGGAACTGATTTTAAGCTGACTATCAATTTGGACCCCAAGTAATTTGGCCTCAGATACCAGTTCTAAGGGTGTATTGTTGTGACTAGTAATAGTGAAATTACTTGGATTGAAAAAGGTAACTTTAGAGGGGGTGAATACCATTACTTTGGTTTTGGAGGCATTGAGTACAAGGTGATTTGTTTTCATCCATTGTTCGGTGGTTGAGAATGCATCTTGAGTAAGCTTTAGCAGTGTGGGGATGGAGGTAGCAGAGCAGATTATAGTTGAATCATCTGCGTATTGGATAATTTTAGTTGAAGGGATAGAGTTATGGAAATCATTTATGAATATATTGAAAAGCAGGGGACCCAGTAAAGATCCTTGGGCAACACCGGTTGAGGTGTTGATGAAAGGGGAGGTGGCTTTTTTCCATCTCACTGCCTGATATCTATTGGATAAGTAACTAGTGAACCAGTTCAGAGAAGAGGGTGACAAGTTAAGCTTGGAGAGTTTAGTTAGTAATAAATTGTGGGAGATAATATCAAAGGCTTTAGAGAGGTCTAGTAGGAGGGTAGAGACAATGTGTCCTGTGCTTTGTTCACAGCTTCCAGGAAGGAGAGTAAGGCGGTCATAGTACTGTGTCTTGGTCTGAAACCATGTTGTGTTGGAGTTAGTAGGTTATTGTCTAAAAGGTATGGTAGGAGTTGTAGGTGAATACACTTTTCTAAAAGTTTAGAGATAGGAGATAGAATAGCGATGGGACGGAAATTAGTAATATTGTTATTGATGCCTCCTTTGTGCAATGGAACAACAAAAGCCTTTTTCCAGATTTGGGGTACCGAGCTTTCTTGAATGGAACGGTTGATTAAAATGCTGATGGGGTAGGCAATGGCTTCAGCAGCTATACTGAGAAAGTAAGAAGGAATGTTATCAGGGGCATTAGAGCATGGTTTTAGTTTCTGCAGTTTTTTTATGGTGGATGTGGGTATAGGTTTTAGTGAGAATGGTGGGGGAGGGGAGTATTTGTGAATGTTGATGATGGAGTGGAGCTAGGGGGATGAACAAATTGAGAAAATTAATAGCTGAGACAGGAAAAAAATGGTTATACTGTTTACCCCTGGCACTGCTAAGCATGAGAACTGTCCCTACAGCAAAAGGATTGGCTCCTTTTGAAAAATTATTTGGAAGGGCTTATTATACACCCCAGTGGAAACTTCTCATGTCATCAGACCAGGAAGCTGATTTCACACTAGCTGAATATATAAGAAGGTTAATGAATTCTAAACATCTGTTGCAGTCAAATTCTGTTTCAGATAGAAAACAAACTGAGACATCAGAAGTGGCAGTAACAGCTGGAGAGTGGGTGTGGATCAGAAATATCAAGAGGAAGAATTGGTCGTCGCCAAGGTGGGAAGGTCCCTACCAGGTGCTTCTTTCGACACCCGCTGCAGTGAAGATAGCAGAGTGAGCTTCGTGGATCCACCTGACGCACTGCAAACTAGTTAAGAACTTTGAACTGGACAAAAATCTTACCTCTCCATAGGGGCCCTCAGCACAAAGGGGGGTCAGATCAATAGGACTGATCCGTCTCAACCCCAGTGAAGAAACCATCGGTGCTGAAGGTCCTATTAGGGCAGAGAGTAAGAACATGTGTCTGAAATAAAGATGACAGAATCCAGTAAGATCCAAATGCACCTAATCGGAAGAGTCGGAGAAATGCAGAACAACCGTTTCCTCAGAAGTACTGCATAACCATCCTGTTGACTGTACTAGTGACAATAATCTTTTTGTTGTGGCCATTCCTTTTTCCAGCCACACAAACTGGACTGAACAAGCGTGCAGAGTGGCACGCAGAGTGGCACCCAAACTTTAACACTTACCAGGCAATCAAATATGTGTATGCTGAGACCTTCAATGTTTCGAATTGCTGGATTTGCACAGCTTTGCCAACAACATATGGGGGGTTATTGTTAACTTCAGTCCCCCTAGGAGCCAACAAGACCTGGGAAAACTTAATTTACGATACATCAGATGTCACATTACAAGATAAAGTCGCATTGCACTTGTCTGTTCGACAGAAGGGGACTGTGTGTTTTTACAAAAATTATACAGTTCAGGTGGGTTGGAGCAATTGCAATGTGACTGTTCCCTATATATTCTACAATAAAACTGATAACATAGGATCCTACTGCAACACGAGCTATGATTCATTTGTTGAACTGATGCATAGGACAACTGGTGAAATAAAACATAATGCTGACCTTTATAGACAACTATCTATAATAGACAAAAAAATGTTTCATCCAGAGCCAGGACATAGTAAAGTTACTACCAAAGTAGAAGATTGTTACTTTGTATGTGGTAGGAAAGCATATAAGTGGTTACCTGAGAATTGGTCCAGCAGTTGTTATTTGGAGTACCTGGTTCCGGCCATACGACACATGGCAGTTTTACCTCAAGGGAAAATTCGGAATGTTCGACGAGAAATCAAGAAGCCTGTCAATCCAGTAGGGCAAATCAATGCGGGCTGGAAAAACCATCATGCTGTGGGCTTGGGGAAAAATGGACTGTCACATATGGACTTGAGTGATACTGTTATCTCGTGGGCAGGTGTACTGCCAGCATATGGAGCAACGAAATCAATCTGGGAACTGAGAAAATTGTCTAAGCTTCTCGAAATAATGAGCAATGCAACCTTTTCTGCCCTAGAATTGGTGACTGATGAACTGACTGCCATGAGAACAGTAGTGCTTCAAAACCGCATGGCTCTTGACTTCACCCTAGCGGCGAGAGGAGGTACGTGCACTTTAATCCAGGAGGAGTGCTGTTCATATATTCCTGACCACAAACACGAGCTAGACAACCATCTTGAGGTAATTCAGCAGGTGTCAGCCATGACCAAACCAGGACCAAATCCATTGACGGAGTTTTTCCAGAAATTGTTTGGGGGGTGGGGCAGTATCTTGATGAACATCCTGATTGCCATCTGTGTAGGAATGATCCTACTGGTGGTATGTGTGTGCTGCTGCATCCCCTGCATGAAAAGACTGATTAAAGACTTTATAGACATGTCAGTTTCAGAAACCTTATACCAAGGTGCTGAACTTGAAGAATTGCTAAAAAACTGAAAATGCTTTCATAAGTTTAAACTGAATAACTCTCTTAATTGCAAGTCCTGAGTAAGAAGAGGTTAGGGGAAGAAAAACTGTTTATGCTTACCTTGAAAGTGGAATAAAAGTATTAAAAGGGGGGAAATGTTAGAAAAATATGTAAATAGTAATATGCATGCTTAGTGCATTTGAGGTTTAAAAGGGTTAATACATTTATTCTGTTCACACAGCATGAATCTGCACAGCTATTAGAAACTTAACAAGAAGCATTTAATTTCTGCTAATGTCATGAAAATAATAATAAGCATTTCATTTCTGCTAATGTCATAAAAATAACAAGAGACATTTCATTTCTGCTAATGTCATGAAACTTAACAAAGGGATATTCATTTCTGCTTATACCATGAGAAAATATGCAGCTGCTAGAAGCTATTGATAAAGAAAACAATAGATGCTTGAAAGTTTAAACCGTAGTCAGCATTACTTGTACCAACGCTAGAAATGTACCTTGAATCTAGACGAAATATAACACATGTATTAGAACAGTACAACTGAAAAGTTGAAATGGAATAAAATAAGCCCAAGGCCAGGTTGTTTTTCTCAAAATGTTTTGCAAAACAGCAGATAATTTAACTTGGTCAGCAATAAGTCTAGCAACATTTTCTATAGAACATACAGAAAGCTGTGTCTAACTACGTCAGCAATAGAATGGTAACATTTTCTGTGTGACAGGAAGAGAACTCTACAATTTGTAGCATGCTACAAGCCACCCTCTCAAACTCAGGAACCCCACACAGCCTTCCTGAAGACACTGGAGGGTAGAAATGTATCTCCAAACACCATTATATTGGGTGACTTCAACTACCCGAATATAGACTGGGAACATTACTCAAGCCCAAACTTTCTAGCCCAAAGGTTCCTGGAGTTCACAAATTCAAATGCCATGGAACAACTAGTCACCGTTCGCACAACAGGAGAAAATATACTAGATCTCATTATCACAAACATGGGGACAAAATGCTCCACACCGGAAGTATATCCCTCATTGGTGAGATCAGATCATAAACTAATCTCACTGGATATCCACATCCCGCCCCCACCCCAAACAAAAAAGACCACAGTGAAGAACTTCTCTAAAGCAAACTTCACACTACTCAAGACTGGTGTGGTATCCTTCAAGGCCCCCGAGCCAGTGGAAACCACAACCCAAGCTGCGGAAGCCCTTACAAATGCCTTCTACGAACACCTCCAGGACTGCATGGATCAGGCAATCCCTAATAAAACCAAGACTCTTTCCACCAAGGGCAAACGTCCAGTCTGGTGGACCCCAGCCATAAACAAACTTTACAATAAGAGGAGAAAGCTGTTACATGATAGAGCAAAATCCATAAAAGAGAAGACACCTTTGATCATTATTAGTAAAAAAATACGAGCACTCATAAAATCATCCAAGGCCAACTTTGAGAGAAAAATTGTCATCGATTCAAAAGACAATCATAAGGCCTTCTTCAGCTATGTTAGAAACCTGGGTGGAAACTCCCAGATATGCTCAGAATTAGTCCAAAATTATACAAAAATCACTGAACCCACAGACATTGCCAACATACTGGCAGACAGCTTCAGTGCAAACTTCACCCCCCTCTCCCCCCAAAAGAAGAGATAACTATCCCAGCGGACTGCAGCCTCCCAGACATCTCCAATGCGCAGGTGAAAGCTGCTCTCTCTAAAGCTAAAAACACAGCATCAATGGGACCGGATGGTGTCCCCGGCTGTGTGCTACACGAACTCAATGAGGAACTAAACCCGCACATAAGGCAGCTGTTTAATCTTAGCCTTACCACAGGATACGTGCCCAAGGAGTGGCGTACGGCAACTGTGGTCCCACTCCACAAAGGCGGTGCCTCTACGGACCCTGGTAATTACCGCCCCATAAGCTTAACAAGCCAGGTCTGCAAAGCTATGGAGAGGATCATAATGGAACTCATAAACAAAGACATAGGGGACTTGCAGACATTGGACCCGACCCAGTTTGGCTTTGTCAAGGGCAGATCATGCCTTTTGAACTTGGTCGACTTCTTCGAAACAGTCACCAAGGCCATTGATGAGGGAAAGGCAGTCCATACAGCCTACCTTGACCTTGCAAAAGCTTTCAACACAATACCCCACTCGCGTATTATAGAGAAACTTACCAGTTTAAATGTAAACCCATATGTCACAAGGTGGGTTGCAAACTGGCTAAAGGACAGAACCCACAGGGTTAGAGTAGCTGGCGCCATGTCAGACTCCAAGCCGGTCACACGTGGTGTCCCACAGGGCTCAGTCCCTGGCCCCCTGTTGTTCGGCATCTACTTCTCAGAAGTACAGGCTAACATAGGAGGACTATGGCTGACAAAGTTTGCAGATGACTGCAAACTGGGAGCCATAGTGGAAAGTACATCGGACACAGATATCCTTCAGAGGGGTCTCACGGAAACTGATAGCTGGTGCCAGAGCCATGGCCTGAAGTTAAATGCCAAAAAATGTAAAGTCATACCCTTCGGGAAAAACAAGGTAACCCCAAGCTACCATATAGGTGGCAATCAATTAAGCACAGAAGAGGTTATCAGGGACCTGGGGACCCAGGTTGACAGTGGCCTTTCTTTTGACACTCACATTGCTAAAGTGGTTAGAAAAACCTTCTACATTGCCCACCTGATCATGAAGGGATTCACATCCAGATCAAGTGAGGTCATTGTTCCCCTGTACTCTTCACTTATCAGACCAATGATTGAGTACAATGCCCCATTCGGGATGTATCTCACCTGACACCTGCAGCAATTGGAGAGACCCCAAAAGTTCCTCACGAAAAGGATAAAGGGACTCCAAAATCTGTCATATGCTGCCAGACTGAAGAAACTCCAGCTCTATTCAGTCGCATACTGTCTGCTCAGAGGTGACCTGTGCCTGACATACAAGGCCATGTCCAACCCGGAATTAATGGGCATGCTCCACCTCAAAAAATCCAAATCTACCAGATCCACTAGAACAAGCGACTTAAACCTTAGCACGGATATAAATAGGATATGCTGGAGGGATAGATTTGTCACCCAGAGACTCCCTATGTTGTGGAATAAAATCCCGGTCCATGTGAGGCAGAGCACCTCGCTGGCTCTGTTCAAGAGAAATCTTGACCGGTGGATGGGAGATCGTAGGTTTACCCCGGGAATCATCTCTGTGTCACTGCTGGACAGAGGCACAACAAACTAATGGGCACAATATTTTTTAACATAAGGGGTGGCGTAAGCCACAAAAACTCTGGGCTAGGCTTATAAATGCCTTAGGGCAGATAGCCTAGTATAAACCTATGAACCTATAAGAATAACATACTAATCACCAATAATTCAGACAAACCTTGTGCCTACATGCTTTGTCTCCTTGCTGCAAGTAATAAAGGGTGCCTTGCTTGAACCTAACGTGAATTGGTCTTTGAAGTTTTTTCCTTTGACACTTTCTCCAAGTCTACAAAAACACAATGCAACTCCTTCTAACCTTCTCTGTTTTTCTCCATCAACACTCTCAGAGCAAACATTGCATCTGTAGTGCTCTTTCCCGGCATGAAACCATATTGCTGATCACTAATCATCATGTCCCTTCTTAACCTAGCTTCCACTACTCTTTCCTATAACTTCATGCTGTGACTGATCAGTTTAATCCCTCTGTAGTTACTACAGCTCTGCACATCACCCTTATTCTTAAAAAATCGGTACCAAAACACCTTTTCTCCATTCCTCAGGCATCCTCTCACTTTCCAAAATTTCATTAAACAATCTGGTTAGAAACTCCACTGCCATTTCACCTAAACACCTCCATGCTTCCACAGGTATGTCATCTGGACCAACAGCCTTTCCATTCTTCATCCTCTTCATAGCTATCCTTACTTCCTCCTTGCTAATCCATTGCACTTCATGATTCACTATCCCCACATCATTCAACCTTCTCTACCTCTCATTCTCTTCATTCATCAACCCCTCAAAGTACTCTTTCCATTTGCTCAACACACTCTCCTCGCTTGTGAGTACGTTTCCCTCATTATCCTTTACCACCTTTACCTGCTGCACATCTTTACTAGCTTGGTCCCTCTGTCTAGCCAATCGGTACAGGTCCTTTTCTCCCTCCTTAGTGTCCAACCTTTTATACAACTCTTCATACGACTTATCCTTAACCACCTCTCTCTTTGCCGTGCACCTCATCTCCTTATACTCTTGTCTACTTTCTTCATCTCGCTGACAATCCCACTTCTTCGCCAACCTCTTTATCTGTATACTCTCCTGTACTTCATCATTCCACCACGTCTCCCTCCTTAGTGTCCAACCTTTCATCTCTCTCTTTGCCATGCACCTCATCTCCTTATACTCCTGTCTACTTTCATCTCTCTGACAATCTCACTTCTTCTTTGCCAGCCTCTTTCTCTGTATACTCTCCTGTACTTCCTCATTCCACCACCATGTCTCCTTGTCGTCCTTCCTCTGTCCAGATGTCATACCAAGCACCTTTCTAGCCTTCTCCCTTACTAGCTCTGCTGTAGTTACCCAGCTATTTGGTAACTCTTCACTGCCACCCAGTGCCTGTCTTAACTCTTCCCTGAACTCCACCTCACAATTACCCTTTTTCAATTTCCACCATTTGATCCTTGGTGCTGCCCTCACACTCTTCCTCCTCTTCTTGATCACCGTCATCTTACAAACCACCATCCTATGCTGCCTAACAACACTTTCCCCGGTCACCACTTTATAGTCTCCAATCTCCTTCAAACTGACCCTCCTACATAAGATATAATCCACCTGTGTGCATCTTCCTCCACTCTTGTATGTCACCCTATGCTCCTCCCTCTTGTTAAAATATGTATTCACCACAGCCATGTCCATCCTTTTTGCAAAATCCACCACCATCTGACCTTCTGCATTCCTTTGTTTAAGACCATACCTACCAATCACTTCCTCATCCCTTCTGTTCTCTTCACCAACATGCCCACTGAAATCTGCTCCATCACCACTCTCTCACCCTTGGGTACAGTCATCACGACTTCATTCAACTCACTCCAAAGTTTTTCTTTCTCGTCCATCGCACACCCAACTTGTGGAGCATATGCACTAACAACATTCATCATTACACCATCAATTTCCAGCTTCAAACACATCACTCTATCTGACACTCTTTTCACCTCCAAAACACTCTTAGCATTCTGCTCCTTCAGGATAACTCCTACGCCATTTCTCCTCCCAGACACACCATGATAAAACAATTTGAACCCACCTCCGATACACCTAGCCTTACTCCCCTTCCATCGGGTCTCTTGCACACATGATATACCAACCTTCCTTCTGTCCATATCGGCTAGCTATACCAGTCATACTGCCAACATTCAAAGTTCTGACCCTCACTACCACGGTTCTAGCCTTTCTCCTCTCTTCCTGCCTTTAGCCATGCCTTCCACCTCCTCTCCTCCTTCGGCCAACAGTAGCCCAATTTTCACCAGCACGCTGTTGGCTAACAGTACTGGTGGCGGTCGTTGTTAACCCGGGCCACGACCGATCCGGTATGTAAATATTTACTGGTGCCCGCATGAATACTTTGGCCAAGTTTTACGCCGGATGCCATTCCTGACACAACCCTCCCCATTTATCCGGGCTTGGGACTGGCACAAAGAAATGCACTGGTTTGTGCAACCCCAGTGGCTGGGTTATAATAATATATAAATTATAAATATATAAAACATGTGGATCTCTATTTTCAACAGTTCTTTAACAGACATGCCATTCCCCACAAACATTAAACATGAGAATTATGGCAGATGTACATTCACACAATGATTACGAATAGTAGCCCGCCCCCCCCCCCCCCATAAAAAACACACATTTTTAAGTAATGTGTTCATGAACATACAAAAATAACGCCTGAACGTGCACTTTCAGTGTAACATTGAAAATGTGTTCCTGACCTTAACCATTTTTTATCACCAACCAATGTACCTATGCAAATTTTAAAATAATGTTACAAAACAGCTTACGAGAAATAATTATTCCCATACAGTGTAATGGACAACCCACATATCTAACACTGGCAAAGGTGTCTATATTTACATTGTATACAAAATTACATCGCACTGCATCCATCATGCCAAAAATGATCTACTCCCCTTCTGCAAACACTTTTAAAGCCAAACCATACATGTAGCAAGCTAATATTGATTTTAAATCAACTCTTTACGTTAAAAATAACACAAAATAATTACTGAAATATAGCTATATGCCCGTATAACAAAACCACAGTTGTATACTTCGTAACTGTAAAAATCCAATTGAAAATACCGTGCAGCAAATGGCCGACTACACGTGACGATAACGCGAAGCAAATGGCCGACCGCTTCCCTTTCCCGCTACACAACTGACAGTCGAGTCCACAATCCCTCCCCTTTCCCCGCCCTGTGGCGTCAGTCATAACGTCATCGGGGTCCCTTCAGCCATCGGAATCTAGCCACGACCCATCGATCAGCGGCTGAGGCAGAAAAACAAACGGTAAGTTGTGATCGTTTTGGCTCTTTTTTAGTATACGATTGCTCGCGTATGTTATTTTGTTATGTCGAAATTTGCTTAGTTGTTGGGGAGTGTGGCAGGGTTCAGCTTATGTACGTAGTATTTGAGTTTACATTGCGGGAAATGTGGAATATTTATAACCCTGTGGTTGAAGGTTCCAGTGTTCCTTAAACTACCCATACATTACACATTTAGTTCTCTCCGATTTTTACTGTGAACTTGCTATATAATGTTTATGATCTGTCTTATACTGAGGGTTAAGTTAATAAATAGTGATCGAGTAATGCAGTGCATACAGAATTTCTGTATGTGTTTATAGGGGCTCTTATTTTATCGGCCTTCTGGCTAAACACTGACAGTATTTTAAACGTAATTGTGATTTTGGATTTTGTTATTTATTTAATTTTGGCTTTTGCATTTGATCTTTTAGGTAAGAAGTACAGAGCTTTCATTTTCTGGACTGTAAGCTTCTACTAATCAGTGTAGTTTATGGAATGCACAATCAGGTGCTGTAAATTCTAATTTTGAAAGTTGTAGTGTCTTGATTTTGAAAAAACAATAATGGTAAGCCTGTATAGCAGTAATGTTTGCATTAATTTTATCTTATTTGGTACAAAAAGTACTGCCTCGTTGCTGTATGTGTTGTAGTGTAATTGCAGTTCATTTCAGTCACAAAACGATAGGAAGTTTGGGTGGTAAAGGGGTAAGAGCTAAGCAGCAGCCTTGTTCTACTGAGTTTGTCATAAAAGTGTCATTTTTGATTAGAACAGTCAAAATGGATAGTCGAGGTTGGTGTTTGTGTGTGTGTTAATGCTGCTTGGTGTGTGAAGTTCAGTTAAGGTAGTGTTGAGTGAGCAGGCAAGGTGTATGGAGTGTTTTATAGGGGGTAATGATGATCTCATTGAATGGAAGAGGTGTATTGACTTTATTTTATTTTTAGTAATTCTTTGTTAATTTGGCAGGGCAATTGAGGAGCTTCTCATACTCTTTTTGATAGGTACCATGGGATTTTTAATGCCCACTTCAGCTACCACCAACTCAAGCAGATGGAACTTCACTTTAGTGCCTCAGTCAAATGACAGTACACTCAGAAAAACAGTATCCCATAATTCTGTGCTGAAGTGGCAACAGTTCAATCATCTGGAGTGGGAATAGAACTCGGAGCTGGTATGCAGTACAAAAGCAGAGCATGCTACCTGTTCCACCATTGGTACTCTTAAGATTGTTGGCAGTGATGAATGGATCTGGCATCCTTGGTAATAAAGCTGATTTGATGCATTGATGCTCTTTATAGTAATTATTGCCCTAGATGTGTGTATGCAAAAAAGCACATGATCAATACTTTGATTGTTAGAGCAATGATGGCAGTCAAAGTATCACTATAAAGACACTAGGTTTTCTGGTGGTATTCCCAACTTAGTGCTGCAAAACTTAAATATGTTGGAGTTGGATGTCCAAGTCAGCAGAGTGCACTCTGCCAAATTATTAACATATTAGTTAAGAAAATTGGTCAGGTTAACATCTACTGATTTTGTAAATGCACATTTTGGCGTGTTTTTAACTTGGAAAAATAATACAACAGTAATCGAAATTTGGGGAAAAAACTGCTGTGCCAAGCAAAACATTACTGTCTGGTGCAGTTAATCTTATAGTAAGTCGCACCTGAGTATATACCTTTCTAGTAGTTTGGTCCTGCCAGTACAACTTTTGACTATATATATCTTAGTTTCTCACCATTTCACAGTGATGTCAGGTTAGCATCCTAGTAGCTAATTTAATTATCCTGTTGTAAGTCAGTTCTGATTTGTGTTAGTCATTGTGTTGACTTCAGCAAGACAGATAAGCCATTTAATGTTTGGGGATCAGGACAGTACTTTTTACAGTATACTGTGTTTCAGATAGTAATTGGTCTCTTAATTTGTGTATGATATCAGATTTTTTTAATAAACTTGTAACAGCTGAGACAACTTGTTGTCCAGAGATAAGCTTTCAGTCAGTTACTATGCCCAACATGTTTCAAACCACATACTCTGGTGTCTTCAACAGGTGACTGTCTCTATAGCTCCAAAAGAGGATGTGAATGATATCTGAGGTGCAGTCGCTTGATTTCATAAATGCAATGATTTGTTCTCTTTCTCATTAAAAGTCCGCTATGATTCATTCTGTTGTGCCCAGTTATCAAAGATGGCTTTTTGGATTTTATTTTAAATTATTAGCAAATTCTGAGAAGGAATCAGGAAAAAAATCCTTGCTGAATTTAAGCCTTCACATGACGTGAAAAGGAAGAAATATTCTTTGACAGATTATAGCTTTTGCACAGCTTGAAATGTACATCCTGAAGTTAAGTATTGCCTTGATACTGAATTCAACAACTCCAAGCCTCTTCAGTAGCAGGTTACGATATACTGTGTCACACACACGGGGAAAGTTAAAAAAGCAGCGGCCTACTACCCTTTGTTAATGTAGGTGAGTACATAGCTAGCAGACTTTTCATTGTTGGTTTATTACGGTGGCATTCTCTGCTCTGGTGCAATGCTGAGTTAAATTAGTGTACAAGCATATTGTGCTGCCATATTGATTTGTCATTATTTTTTTAAAGATCTTGGCAAAATTGGTATGTACTTTTTGTGTTTGTAATTGTTTTGTTTTGCTTCCATTTCTAGACTGTAAGCTTCTGTTAATCAGTGTAGTTTATGAGAATGCAGTATACAGTGCTGCATTTCTGGTAAGGAATGTTATTGAGTTATCTGTAGACAGTTTCATATTTGAATGTTGGCGATCAATTACTGAAGACAACTTCTTAGTAGTTTGTCTAGTTGTGGACTCTGTGAGAAGGATTTTTGTTATCAACATTTTTTTATTTAATGTACAATTTGTCACCTTCCAGAGCATTAATGTGTGATAGCGTTACATGGAAGCTTTTATTTTGTTTTTAATTTGCCTTTTGCTGTCCACCTAAAATGCTTCCTATACATATCTCTGCATTTGTTTTAGTTACTGTTACTACAGTTAGCCGTATGTTTATGAATTTTTTTTTTTAAGTGCAACTTTTAATTGTTCTTCAGTTATATTGCTATTGAATAAGAACTTTTCTTCCAGGGTCTCGATTGAAGATGGCTGCAGGTCATTAGGGAGTCACAACTGTAATACATTAAATCAGTAAAATAAAATGTTTCACACTTGTAGTTTCCAGATACAGTCTGTTGTTTTTTATTGCTGCTTTTTCCAGTTAATTTGTTTCTGCTGTTTCTTTATTTTCTGCTCTTTGATGGGTGAATATGTTAAGTAGTGTTTTGCTCTGCATCTTCTTTCAAGTGTTTAGCAGAGTGATGTGAAAGTAATATGCATTAGGCCTGCATGGAATGTGGCTAAGGCTCCTTTTCTCTGAAAAAGATAGCAAAGACCACTGGGTAGATTTCAGAGAGTGAATAAGTATTTCATTTTCAAGAAGGAAATAAATATTTTTTTTCCATTTGCCAGTCGTTGACACAATAGATAAATGTCTGTATTCTGCTGAAAGACATTTGTATTTCTCTAAATCTAAATGAGAGATGTCAGTTTTGTCAATAAGTATATATCAGAGTTGAGGATCAATCTTGAAGTGAATATTTTCAAAATGTATGTGTTTGGTTGGAACAAACACTGAACTTAGGAGTTGTACATTGAGAGGAAAAGAACACTAATCTGCTAATAATGTTCTGGACCTGAGAGATTACCCACTTTTTCTCCCTTTTTGCAAGATCAAGTATAGGGTATCCTATTTGCCCAGTGTATAATATATCTTTCCCATAATAGCTGCACCACCGACTCCCTTAGGAGATAACTATCACCACGTGTATAGCAAAGCCAACTGGTTATATATTAAACATTGAACAAACCCCAAACTGTGGGCAGCAATGCCAAATGAGGTAGAGTTTCAATATATATTAAAGACACACAGACCTCCGGACTGATCAAACAGTATGATGCACAGGAGACAGTCCAGGTGCAGTTAGCCATTGTAGCTAGCTACAGGCCCCCAAATTTGACTGAAGATGCCCAGTCCACCTATCTGGACCTATTTGAATATATCAAGATTCAACCCTTTTACCCTGATCCTGGGAAACTTTAGCTACCCAACCATAGATTGGAAAAACTCATGCCGGAACACAAATGCCCAGAGAGTCCTCTAAATTATTAATGCAAATGCCTTGGAATAGCTTGTCGATACCCCCACAAGAGATGATAATATCTTGGACTTTGGTATTAACCGATATGAGTAGCCACTGCAGCACCCCTACACTGTCATCCTTCCTGGTAAGATCCAAACATAAAGCAGTCACTTTCAAAGTCATCATCTCCCCTGACCCCCTCTAGCTAGGTCAAACAAAAAACTTCTCCAAAGCTGATTACAGTCGCCTGAGGAATGGTATAAACAGCGTCACAGTCCCCTCCCTCTCTGTAGGAACTGGCACCAATGTCCACATCTACACCAAAGTACTGTTTGAGCATTTATATAAATGCATGGAATCAGGAATATCTGACATGACAAAAATCATCCTCCGCAAGGAAGAGTAAACCTGTCTGGTGGACATCTGCAGTAAGTAAGTTAGATAACAAAAGGAAAAAAAATGCTGTCCATGACCAAGAAGGAGCAGGTGCCCAACTGGAAGCAATCTCTTCTTTGCCTGAACAAGCAACTAAGAGCACTAGAAAAATCCTCTAAAGCCAACTTTGAGTCCAAATTGGTCACATCTGACAGAGACCATCATAAGGTCTTCTTCACATATGTCTGCAGTCTCAAAGGAAGCACCCAGATCTGCTCAGAACTGGTGGTCAAGGACACCACATACACAAATGCTGTAGATGTAGCCAACCTACTGGCTGACAGATTCAGCAAAAATTTCACCGCTGTCCCCCCCCCCCCCCCAAATCAGTAAATCAGGACATCCCCAGTACCCGGCCCCCTCCCCTTATCTCTAGGGAACAGGTCTTACTGCCCTCTCAAAGGAAAAAAATACAGCCTCCATGAGACTCTGTAACATCCCAGGCTGCATCCTACATGAACTCGGGCATGAACTTGGAGCACCATGAAGCACCCTATTCAACCAAAGCCTGAGTACCGGCTTTGTCCCAGCCAAGTGGAGGACAGCCACAGTCATCACTTTACACAAAGATGGAGCGTCCACCAATCCAGGAAATTTTAGATCAGTCAGCCTAACTAGCCTGATCTGCAAGGTCATGGAATGGATTATCATGGATCTTGTTAACAGAGACATTGGCAACCCTGGAAACACTCGACCCCACATAGTTTGGCTTTGTCAAAGGGAGATCATGTCTGTTAAATCTGGTTGACTTCTTTGAGGCAGTCACCATAGCCATGGATGTGGGGAAGACACTGCACACTTCCTGCCTTGACCTGGCCAAAGCCTTCGACACAGTTCCCCACTCAGGCGTAATAGATACACTCTCTCAGCTAGGCGTCAATCCAGATGTTACCATTTGGGTAGCAAACTGGCTCACTGATAGAACCAACCTAATCAAAATAGGGGAAGCCATTTCGAGCAGTAGACCTGTAACAAGCAGCATACCCCAGGGATCGGTCTTGGGGCCTCTGTTATTCTGGATATACTTCTCTGAGGTGCAGGCGTCATCAGTTCCCCAAGTGATGTCGATGTCCTCCAAGAGGGTCTCACCCAAACAAATGACTGGTGCCAGAAAAATGGTCTCAGGCTGAATGGCAAAAAAAGGCATCATCATCCCCTTTGGGGAGTGTGACGTCCCCATGTTATCACATTAATAAAAATGTCCTAAGCACGCAGTCAGTGGTGAGGAATTTGGGCACCCAGGTTGACAGCAGCCTGACTTTTGACCACCATCTACATGGTCCACCACATAGTAAGGCTATCTCATCCAGAGACAAGGAGGTCTTAACATCCCTGTATTCTTTCCTTTATAAGGCCAATTATTGAGTACAGCATCCCCTTCGGCATGTACCTTGCAAAGCACATGCAGCAGCTGGAGAGATCACAAGAGGTTCCTCAGCAGGAGAATCCAGGGCCTCTAACATCTACCCTACACAGGCTAAAAGCCCTGTCCCTCTACTCAGTTTCATACAGACTCCTCACAGATGACCTCTGTGTGGCATACAAAGCAATCTCAGACCCTGCCTTGATGGGATTGCTGCATGTCCGCAAGTCAAGCTCCACTCGAGTAACACACACGCAAACTCAACCTGGCCTGTGACAGTGCTGCCTTCTGCTTGCTAACTTCAATGCTTACTTTTCATAGTATACCAAAGTTGCTCAAACAAGCCTTCATGCGATTATCTGTAGCACTTAAGAGAGGTCTGATGCTTGAATACATCTTGTTGCTAGTTATCACTCTGTGTACATAGCCTTTTTATTTCAGAGGGGTACTGTCCTGCTTCTTTGACTTACTGTCTAGTACTTCTGCTTCTACTCCTTTTTTCCCTGAATCTACTAGAAAAAGGATTACATTAACATATTAACATTTACATACTGTTCATGCTTGAAAATTATTTGTTGCAAAGTAAAACCATAACTGTTTTCCCTGTAATCTTTATGTAGGAGTTAATGATTGTACTAAACTAAATTTTAATTAAAACATGTTTAAATGTTTTAGATTGCACTAGTAAATCTACTGTAAAACAGCTGTTTGCATATGTATTGTAAGCATTCTGTTAACCTGCATATGTAGTGTAATATGTCAGCAAATTAATAGTGCACTGTCAGTGTTCTATTATTAATCATGTTGTTTGGAAATGCTAGACATTGCAAACTCTTAATCACTACAAGTGATCTGTTGTTAAATTTGCATATCTGAACATGTTGAAAAAGTGATTGCCTGTGGACCAGGACCTGGACATTTGGCTGCATTGTGTTTTTTTTTTTTGTGGGACTTTTTTAGTACATGCCTGTTTGAACTTGGGACGTTCTGTTGGAGTTTCAGATGCTCTTCTGCCTACTATGTTGTCATTTTGTAATATTGTTGCACTTGTCTAATAAGCATCAGGGTTGTTTGTTTAGTTATGGTTGAAACTGTGTGGGGCACCATGTTTTGTTCTTTAGAGACTTTGAATTTCCTCTGGATGTGTTGAGTCCTATTGTGGGTGGTGTTCTTCAGATATATTCTTATGGTGATTTCTGGTGTGTGTGCTTTTGGTTATGCTGGAGCATTCAGCTAGTGAACTGTTTGGGCTCTTTTTGGCTTTTGACAGTTTTGTTGATGCATCTCATTGCATAAACAGTCTTACAACACAATTGTTTCTTTTTAGTTAAACAGTAATGCATATAAAGAAGAAACACTCGTGGAACACATACTGTATTGTATCTGTTTATTAGGGAGGTTTTATCAAAATTTTTAAAACTAAGTAAATACAAATTAAAATGTTTGCAGTGTAGTATATAGAATACCCTTAAAAGCTGTTATTTGTGTTTTTAATTTTCCTTTCACTTGAAGTGTTCAGAATATTCAGTTTAATTTTTTTGTATTTTGGTATGGACAGGTTGGCAGAAGAGATCAGACAGGAGACCCCGTGGACTATGATGTTTGCAGATGATTGTAATGAGGGTAGGGAACAGGTGGAGATAAGCTCTAGAGAGAAGAAGAATGGGGTCAGCAGGACTAAGACAGAATGTATGTGTGTGAATGAGAGGGATGAAAGAGGAATGGTGAGGATGCAGAGAGTAGAGGTGGCGAAGGTGGATGAGTTTACATACTTGGGATCAATAGTTCAGAGTAATGGCGAATGTGGAAGAGAGGTGAAGAAGAGAGTACCGGCAGGATGGAGTGGGTGGAGAAGAGTGTCAGGAGTGATTTGTGACAGACGAGTACCAGTAAGAGTGAAAGGGAGGGTCTACAAGAGGGTAGTGAGACCAGCTATGTTGTATGGGTTGGCGACAGTGGCATTGACAAAAAGGCAGGAGTCATAGCTGGACATGGCAGAGTTAAAGACTTGCACTGGGTGTGATGAGGGTGGACAAGATTAGGAATAAGTATATTAGAGGGTCAGCCAAGGTTGGAAGGTTTGGAGACCAAGCCAGAGAGGCAAGATTATGTTGGTTTGGACATGTGCTGAGGAGGGATGCAAGTATATTGGGGAAAAGATGCTAAGGATGAGAGGAAGGCCTAAGATAAGGTTTATGGATGTGGTGAGAGAGGACATGCATGTGGTTGGTGTGACAGAGCAAGATGCAGAGGACAGGAATAAATGGAAACAGATGATCCACTGTGGCGACCCCTAACTGGAGCAGCCGAAAGAAGAAGAATTTTCCTTTCACTTAAAGTGAATTTAATTTTTTTGAATTTTGGTATTTGATAATGAAAGATTCATTTCTTTTATCTCCTTCATAATTTGGATCACAGGAAGTAAAAGACAACTTGAGTCTTGCAACCAAGTACCTGCCCTTAGACCATACCTTCTTTTTCAAAGAGGTTAGGCAACACACACCATTGCTGAATTTTTTGTATGTTTGACTAAATTAGCGTTTTTCTTTCCTGTCAGGAACTGCCTTACTGACTTTTGAGGGTTATTTATTTTCTTGTGAGCAATAACAAATCCCTCCTTTTTGGCAAAGGTTATTTTCAGAGATTTTGAATCGGGTCATTTCGGCCATCAGAGCCGTGTAGAAAATATTCCTCATAACTGTGTAGGTAGCTCAGGTACCATCTTGACAGAAACAAGTCATTTAGAAAAGCGTGTCTGTTATGTATTTCTTGTGTTGGGACAGAAAAAGGACAACTTGTGTCAAACAAACATTTTCCAGGCGTTTGTCCCTGGCCTTCACTTTTTGTTATACTCATCACGACGAACCATTTGCAGACAGTATTGAGGCACACACTCTGAGGGCCTTTAGTTCTTTGGTATATTGGAAAAGGGTGAATTCTAGAAGCTTCCTAGAAACACTGGAATCTTCATTTAGATACAGGAGGACTGACTTTGCTAGAACTGTTCTCCAGGGTTTCCTTGCTGCATATTCTTCCCCCTCCCAGGCTGAATAAGTTATAGTATTTTAACAGCAGACTACTGCTTCAGTGAGGAATCTGTGTAGCTACTGTTACGAGTAGGTTTAACTTACTCAACTACACTTTTTTTCCTTTTATTTGGAGGCGTTTTGAGTATGCATCAATACTCCAAAGAGTTTTTGTTTGTATTGGAGTTTATTTATGATGGTGGGCCATCTGGGTTCTTTGTTTTTAAATATCCCATTATATTTAGATCTGGCTGGGACTGACAAGCCTATACATTTGATCTAAGTTGGCATATAACATTTTTGTAGTATCTTCTGTGGGAAAGTCTGGGTTGATGCTGCTGGAAGTGAATTTTGAAACTTCATCATATAATTTGAGATTGGTGTAAGTTTTTACCAAAGGGGATGTCGGTGCACTTTTTGGCATTGAGCTTGAGGCCATGGCTTTGACACCAGGCATCTGTCTCCGTGAGGCCCTTTTGTAGGATGTCCACATCATTAGGAGTTTCAATTATGGCTCCTAGTTTGCAGTCATCTGTGAACTTCGTTCGCCAAAGACCTTCTGTGTTAGCCTGTACTTCAGAAAAGTAGATGCCAAACAGGAGAGGACCCAGGACTGAACCCTGTGGTATTCCACTTGTCACTGGCCTTAAGTTGGATTTGGAGTCTGCTACTTTCACGGTGTGGGTTCTGTCAGTGAGCCAGTGGGCACCCCATCTTGTGACATAGGGATTTATACCTAGTTTAGTGAGTTAATCCTTAATTCCAGAGTGGGGGGTGGTGTCAAAAGCCTTGGCAAGATCTAGATAGGCTGTGAAGCACCTTACCCTTGTCTATGGCTTTGGTGACTGCTTCAAAGAAGTCTATCAGGTTTAGGAGACATGATCTGCCTTTTACAAACCCGAACTGGGTAGGGTCCAGAGTTTGGAGATTACCAATGCCTTTGTGTATAAGATCCATGATGATACGTTCCATGCAGTCCAGGCTCGTTAGGCTAATGGGGCGGTAGTTTCCAGGGTCCGTGGTGGCTCCCCCTTTGTGGAGTGGGATAACCGTCACTGTGCGCCGTTCATTGGGCACAAAGCCTGAGGTGAGGTTATGGTTGAACATGGTGCTTAGGTGGGGTGCCAGTTCATTCTGCAGTCTGGGATGTTGTCCGGTCCCATGGATGCTGTGTTCTTGGCTTCAGAGAGTGTGGTTTTTACCTGTGAAGCCGTGATTACAGGAACTTTGCATTCTTCTGGTATAGAGATGGGCCCTTTATGGGGTGAGAGGGAGGGGGCAAAGTTATCACTGAACCTATCTGCCAGGATGTTGGCAGTATCAGTTGGTTCTGCATATTTAGTGCCATTTGTGCTGTAACTCGGAGCAGATCTGAGTGTTGCCATTGAGATTCTTGGCATAGCTATAGAATGCTTTGTGGTTGTCTTTAGAATCAGTGGCGGTTTTGTTTTTGTAACTAGCTTTGGCGGATTTTATGAGGGATCTCAGCTTCTTACTAAGGCTGACCAGGGAGTTCCTTCAATCATGGGATTTATTTTACTTTTTTTTTTTTTCCCGCAACAGTTTCTTTCTTCTGTTGTAGAGTTTATGGCAGGGGACCACCAGATTGGCTTCCTTTTTTGGAGGATAGCATCTGGCAGGGGACCACCAGATTGGCTTCCTTTTTTTGGAGGATGGCATCTTGATTCTGTTAGGGATAGCATGATCCATCCCCTCATGTAAGTGCTTATAAAGTGCGTTTGTGTAGGATTCAGCATTCGTACCTCTATTGTCCATCTGCATGGGTGTCGTGAAGTTTGCCACTTCTGTCTTAAGAAGTGTGAAGTTGGCTTTGGAGAAATATTTTACACTGGTTTACCTAATGGAGGGTGGGGGCAGAATATGGATGGCTAGGTTGATTAGCTTGTGGTCGAATCTTGCCAACGAAGAATTGACCTCTGGTGTGGAACACCGGTTGCCCATGTTGGTAATAACCAGATCTAGGATATTGCTGCTCCTTGTGGGGGTGTGGATAAGTTGATCCAAGGCATTGGAATTTATGAATTCCAGAAAACGTTGAGCAAAAGAGTTGGTACATCAGTAGTTTTCCCAGTTAATGGTGAGGGTAGATGAAATTGCCCATTATTAGGGTGTTGGGTTGTACCCTAATATTTTCCAGTGTCTCAGGAAATGAGGAGTGGGAATCCTGGGGCATGGTGGGGGATCTGTAGCAAGTTACAATTTGGATTGCGGTCTTGCCTAGAGTTAGTTGCACTTGGATAATCTCGGGTGCATTATGCTGAGCAACTAGCCTGGAGGTGTGGATATCCTTAATGAATATGGACATTCCTCCACCTTTACTGTTTCGGTCAGGTTAGATGGCCGAAAGGTGTGGTATGAATTATAGCCTGGTAATGCAGGGGTGCTCTCTGGAGCCTTGAACCAGGTCTCTGTTACTGCACAGATATCAATGCTTTCCATTTTAAGGAGTGCCTCGAGTGAATCCATTGTGAGGTTTAGACTTCTAGCATTGAGTGGCATTACCCTCAGATTTTGCGTGCTTGTACCTGTTAAGGTAGTGAATTTGTCATTTGAACCTTGCCTAAAAAAGGCACTATAGGGGTGGCAAGAGCCTTAGCCAGTATCCAGAATCCCAAGGGCGACAGGTGCAGGCCATCTCTGGTAAAGCATCGTGATCTGTCGATCATGTCATCCCAGGCAGACAGATACTGGATCCCCTTAGAATTACGCCAGAAGCTTAGCCAATTGTTGAAGTCAATCATTTTGTCCTTGTACTGTGGTATCATTCTGGGTGATGGCAGGATGCTACTTGGGGCTCGGGTCATATCTGCCTGGGCTACAAGATCAGAGAGCTCCTCCATGTCTCTTTTTTCATGTAGTCCAGGTTGGTATGTCTCAGGTCATTCACACCAACATGGACAATGGCAGAGTTTCATAGTTTAGTACTAGGCTATCTGCCCTGAGGCATTTGCAAGCCTAGCCCTAGAGATGTGGCTTTTGCCACCCCATGTAGTGGTACTAAATACTGTGCCTTTGTCTAGTAGTGACACATTGAAGACCCCCTTACTTATTAAAATTAGTTTACTGTGCCTCTGTTAAGTAGCGATACAGGGGTGACCCCCGGGGTAAACCTACGATCTCCCATCCACTTGTCAAGATTTCTCTTGAAGAGAGTCAGTGAGGGGCTCTGCCTAACATGGACTGGGATTTTGTTCCAGAGTGTGGGAAGCCTCTGAGTTATGAATCTGTCCCTCCAGCATGTTCTATTCATGTTTGTACTGAGGTTTAAATCTTTGGCTCTCGTGGTTCTTATGGATTTTGATTTTTTGAGGTGGAGCATGTCCATCAATTCCTGGTTGGACATGGCCTTGTATGTCAGGCACAGATCACATCTGAGCAGGCGGTATGCTACTGAATAGAGCTGGAGTTTCTTTAGCCTGGCAGCGTATGACATTTGTTGGAAACCCTTGATCCTCTTGGTGAGGTACTTCTGGGGTCTCTCCAGCTGTTGTAAGTGCCAGGTGAGGTACATACCAAATGGGGCATTGTACTCAATCATGGGCCTGATAAGGGAGGAGAACAGGGGCACGATGACCTCCTTTGATCTGGATGTGAACCCCTTCATGATAAGGTGGGCAAGGTAGAAAGTCTTTCTAACCACTTTGGCAACGTGGGTGTCAAATGAGAGGTCACTATCAACTTGGGTCCCCAGGTCTCTGATTACTTTTTTGGTACTCGGTGGGTTACTGTCTATGTGATAATTTGTGGGTATTTTGTTTTTCCCAAAGGAGATGACTATACATTTCTTGGCATTCAGTTTAAGGCCGTGATTCCGGCACCAGTTGTCCGTTTCAGTGAGGCCTTTCTATAGGATGTATGTGTCAGCTGGTGTATCGACTATGGCGCCTAGTTTGCAGTCATCTGCGAACTTGGTCAGCCACAACCCTCCCATGTTTGCTTTCACATCTGAGAAGTAAATGCCGAACAAGAGGGGTCCCAGGACAGAGCCCTGTGGGACACCACTTGTGACTGGCTTTGAGTCTGACATGGCTCCCGCAATCTTGACTTTATGGGTTCTGTTCTTTAGCCAGTTTGCAACCTATCTTGTGACATATGGATTTACTTTTAAGCTGTTTAGCTTTTCTATGATCCCCGAGTGGGGTATTGTGTCGAAGGCTTTAGCCAAGTCCAGGTAGGCTGTATGGACTGCCTTGCCCTCATCAGTGGCTCTAGTGACTGTTTCGAAAAAGTCAACCAGGTTCAAAAGGCATGATCTGCCTTTTACAAAGCCGAACTGGGTGGGATCAAGTGTCTGTAGGTCCCCAATGTCATTGTTTATGAGTTCCATAATTCTTTCCATAGCTTTGCAAACCAGGCTGGTCAAGCTTATGGGGCGGTAGTTCCCAGGGTCTGTAGTGGAGCTTCCCTCGTGGAGTGGTACCACTGTTGCTGTACGCCAGTGTTCAGGTACATATTCTGTAGTAAGGCTAAGGTTAACATTTTTATATGCGGGTTTAGTTCCTCTTGGAGTTCACGTATCACGCAGCCGGGGATACCATCAGGTCCCATAGATGCTGTGTTTTTTCCTTTGTTGAGGGCGGTTCTCACCTGGACATCAGAGATGACAGGGAGGTTACATTCAGCTGGGATGAGTATTTCTTCTTTTGGAGGTGAGGGAGGGGAGAAATTTGCACTGAACCTGTCTGCCAGAATGTTGGCAATATCTGTGGGTTCGGTAAATTTTTTGTCGTTGTGTACTAACTCTGAGCATATCTGAGTGTTTCCGCCTAGGTTTCTAACATAACTGAAGAATGCCTTGTGGTTATCTTTAGTGTCCTTGGCGATTTTTCTCTCAAAGTTGGCCTTGGATATTTTTATGAGAGAATGCAGCTTTCTACTAGTGCTGATCAGAGATGCCTTCCCTTTATGGGATTTTGCTCCGTCTTGCAGTAGCTTCCTTCTTTTGTTATACAATTTGTTTATGGCTGGGGTCCACCAAGCAGAACGCTTTCCTTTGGTGGAGAGGGTCTTGGTTTTATTTGGGATTGCACGATACATGCATTCTTGGAGATGTCCGTAGAAAGCATTTGTGTAGGATTTGGCATTGTGGGATGTGGTTTCCATTGGCCCTGAGGGCTTAAATGATACCATCTCAGTCTTGAAGTGTAAAGTCAGCTTTTTAGAAGTTTCTCACTGTAGTCTTTTGTGCTGGGGGTGGAGGTGGTAAATGTATGTCCAGGGTGATTTAGTTTGTGGTCAGATCTCACCAGTGAGGGCAATACTTCCGGTGTGGAGCATTTTGTCCCCATGTTTGTGATGATCAGGTCTAGTATATTATCCCCCCTTGTGGGAGAGGTGACTAGCTGTTCCATTGCATTTGAGTTTATGAATTCCAGGAACCTTTGGGCTAGGGTGTTTTGGCTAGAATAGTGCACCCAGTCTATGTTAGGGTAGTTGAAGTCTTCCAATATGATGGTGTTAGACATTCATATCTTCCAATGTCTTCAGGAAGGCTGAGTGGGGTTCTTGAGATTGGGAGGGTGGTCTGTAACATGCAACCAGTTGTATAGCAGTTTTGCCTATGGTTAGCTGCACCTGGATGGTCTCCGATGCTTCATGAGTTGCCACTAACCTAGAGGTGTGGGTATCCTTGATGAATATGGACACTCCCCCTCCCTTAGTGGTTCGGGCCGGGTTTTGGGGCCGAAAAGCATGATACGAGGTAAAGCCTGGTAGCGCTGGGGTGCTCTCAGGAGCCTTGAACCAGGTCTCGGTTACAGCGCAGACATCGATGTTCTCCATACTGAGGAGTGCTTCGAGAGCCTGCATCTTGAGATTTAGACTTCTGGCGTTGCGCAGCATTACCCTTAATTTTTTTCCATTTTTGTTTTCTAAGGAGGTGGGTTCGTCTTTTGAGACTTGCCTAAAAAAGGCAGTATGGGGGTGGCAAGAGCTTTAGCCAATATCCAGAAGCCCAGTGGTGACAGGTGCAAGCCGTCCCTTGTGAAGCAGCGTGGCTTGTCCAGCAAGTCATCCCAAGCAGACAGACATTGGATCCCCCTAGAATGGGTTATATTTGTTCTTGTGGATTGATCTGAGTGCATGCGTTATAGGTTCATAGGTAGGTACTAGGCTATTGGCCTTAGGGCCTATATAAGCCTAGCCAAACGGTACCCTGGCTTTTGCCACCCAAGAAAATTATTTTCCGGTGCCCCTGTCGAGCAGAGCCACAGAAGTGATCCCCGGGGTGTATTTCCTATCTCCCATCCAGTCATCAAGATTTTTATTGAAGAGTGCTAATGAGGAGCTTTGTTTGATATAGATAGGTAGTTTGTTCCAGAGTATGGGAAGTCTCTGAGATAGGAATCTATCCCTCCAGCATGTTCTGTTTAATGTGGTGACAAGGTTTAGGTCTCTAGAGTGTGTAGCTAGGAGAGATTGAGTGGAGCATGTCCAACAGCTCTGGGTTTGACATGGCCTTTTATGTTGGGCAAATATCGTCTCTGAGTAGGCGTTTTTTGAGACTGTCTGCGTAGGGCATCTATTTGAGGCCAGTAATCTTCTTTGTGGCAAATCCTGGCAGCTGACAGTAACGTTTTCCTTGCTTAGCCTAGTGAGTGGAACATCAGTGTGCCTGACTATAGAGTCTCCTATGATTAGAGTGTTGGGTACGTTGTTATGCCTTATGGGCTGTGATTGAATGGCACACTGAGTTTAGCTCAATGTGTCATTTGGGTTGTGTTGGGGGTGGAGGTTGCTTGCGTTTCTGCTTTGGAAGTCTGTGTTGCTTGAGCAGATTTTTATTGTGAGCCTTTACGAATGTAGATGTGTGTGTTGTGTTTCTGTGTGTGTGTTTTGGTGGTGTAGGTTTTGTGTTTCTGTGTGTGTGTGTTTTGCTGGTGTAGGTTTTGCGGGACTATGTGATGAGTGTGTTGTAAGTGTTTAGCTTCTCTTGACTGTCTAGTCCAGTCTTGGGTGAAGAGAGCTTTGCTTCCAGTTTGGCTATATAAGTGCATCTCTCACAGGTTGTAGTGTTTGGTGGTAGGAGGAGAGGGTTGTCTGTGTACATGAGGCAATTGCTGCCTTGCCCCAAGATGCCCAGATTCATCAGGTAGACAAGAGAAAACACCGGGAGCTGACCCTTAGACATGCCTGGATATGTGCTTATTTATTACGTACTAAAAACTGTTTTCCTCTAGACAAGTGAGGAAAGTTGAGTACTGTAGTAATAAGCTACAATGAGTTCTGAACAAGTGCTAAGCTCAAAGAAACAGATTGTAGTGCTAAAACTAAAAAAACTGGCTAGTTCTAAGGGAAAATTTGGAAGAGCAGACTTTATGGCGCCGGGAATAGATTAACCCTAGCTAAGCGGCAATGCATAAAGTGTATTTTTTTTTATATATATAACAGTAACAAATGAGCAAACCAATTAAACAAATTAACCAATAAAAAGCTAAAAACTGAGCCCCGTTCCAGCTACTAACAAGCAGTAATAAATGCAGCAGAATAAATGCAATTAAGTACTTTTATGAACAAGCAGCAAAAGCAAAATAAAGTAGGAAGAAACACAAATACAGTAAAACCAGATGAACAAAGTGCATTTTTTTATATAACAATAGAAGACGAGCAACTGATTTAAACAAATTACCCAGTTAACCAGTAAAATAGTTCAAAACTGAGCCCTGTTCTAGCAGTCTTCAATCAGATAAAGTCTTCAATCAGACAAATTCTAACTGCACACTCTTTTTCAGAAAGAAACGGTTCAAGTAAGCAGGCACAATAAGCCTTTAACCAGAAATTCCTTGCTCAGAAGGGCCTCACCTCCCACAAGAGTGCAGACCACAAACCAGCTTAACAGGTCTGGAGCCCATGTGCTTAAACCAAAAGGCTTAGAGTAACGGCTACAGTTTAATCAGGCTACTACCAAGCAGTAATAAATGCAGCAGAATAAATGCAATTAAGTACTTTTATGAACAAGCAGCAAAAGCAAAATAAAGTAGGAAGAAACACAAATACAGTAAAACCAGATGAACAAAGTGCATTTTTTTATATAACAATAGAAGACGAGCAACTGATTTAAACAAATTACCCAGTTAACCAGTAAAATAGTTCAAAACTGAGCCCTGTTCTAGCAGTCTTCAATCAGATAAAGTCTTCAATCAGACAAATTCTAACTGCACACTCTTTTTCAGAAAGAAACGGTTCAAGTAAGCAGGCACAATAAGCCTTTAACCAGAAATTCCTTGCTCAGAAGGGCCTCACCTCCCACAAGAGTGCAGACCACAAACCAGCTTAACAGGTCTGGAGCCCATGTGCTTAAACCAAAAGGCTTAGAGTAACGGCTACAGTTTAATCAGGCTACTACCAAGCAGTAATAAATGGAGCAGAATAAATACAATTGAGTACTTTAAAGAAGAGCCAAAAGCAAAACAGTGTAATATCACTTGGACCTCAAAATGAATATGATAAAAAACATTATAGTTTATAGCTTTGTAGGTAAGCATGCAGTCCATGACCCCATTAAGGAGCCTAACCCAAAATCTCAGTTGCCACAAAGCAGTGTCTGGTCAAGTGATTGCTTAAGGTCGCACAATAGGCAAGTGAATGCTGAAGAAATTTAAATCATGTACAAGAGGAAGTTAAGAGGTCACATCCTTAATTCTCTGCGCTTACTACCAGTTATGCCGAATGCTCCATTGTTTCAAATACTGAATGTCATTGAGATGTGTTTTTTGTAGTATTACAAACAGAGGCCTAATTTTCCTTATGTCGGCAGTATGTATGTAGACAATCCTTTGGATCTTTTTTTTTTTTTACTGGATATGACAAACTTTTAATATTCTAGGATTGTACACATTAGTTATTGTATGACAGATCAGTATTGTAGCACATTCTTCCTTGGTATTAGCACTTACTTTTTTAGTTATGCATACTGCAGATAGGTGCTGCATTCAAAAATAAATATAAAATTAACTTCTGCTGCATAATTTGAGTTTTGTGAAAGACATTTCTTGTCTGTAAAATATAGCTTGTCCCAGTGAATCATTCATTGGTTCCATAGCTTCCCCTCTTGACTTTGAATTACCATCATATCTGCACCTACCTTTGAAAGTATCTAAGTCCTGGAATTAAATGCTGATACCCATTTTAATACTTTCAAATGGCCAACATGTTTTCCTCTCAATAAAAAAAAATGTCAACCAAATATTCTTCTTTCTTGTTGAGCTTTTTCCAACCTTTGCATTTCACTTTTATCTCATGTGCTCACAGCTGCACAGAAATATGCAGATTTTTGTTTAATATATTGTTTCATTGACTTGACTCTTTACAGTTATTTTCCCTACAGTCCTATAATACATTTGTAAATGTTTCACAAGTTTATTGAACCATGACATTTCTCTGCTTGCCCAGGCAAGTAAGTTTAGATAGCAATTTCCTTCTTGCAGGATGCTCCCCATTTGTATAGATTCAGTCTTTCTTTGAATTTTAAATCATAAATGGAAAGCATCATTATATATCCAAAGGTTTAAGTTTATGTTGAATGCCAAAGTCATGCACACTACTACTTTATAGAGGAATATTGTACTTGCATTTGAAATGGGTCTTCGGTATGTTATATGTTCAACTTTTTATAAGGAATACAGAGAGCTTTGGTAGTGCAAATATTGTGCCCACATTCAATTAAGATAAATCAACAGTACTCAAGTCCATTCATAGTTCTTTCAAGTAACTTAGGTCATCCTTTATTGACAGAATTGTGCAGGCTTAACTGGAGCCCTTCCATATTGCTTCATTTTCTCGTTATTTAAAGGCTGGGAATTTTTTAATTTTTCCCCTCCTTCTCAGCTGGCCTGAAGTGGTTGCAAATGTGGAATGAATCTTGCTTCCCTCCTGAAGCATTGAATGGAGTTTAGTTTCTGTATCTTCAGGAACATAAAATGTGACTGCTTTTGAAAGGGAGGTTCAGTCTGAAGCAGGCTGGCTACAGTAATTTAAATTTTAAAAAGCTGCTTTCTGTTTTGGCTAAATAATCACGATCACCCCACGATTGTGTTTCTTCCAGCTTTCTTTGGAACCTTCACCTTTGATGTCATTATTATTTTATGTTCATATGCATGGAAGCCACCCAAGAGGGGACTAGGGAACTTCACGTGGCGTGGTCATGGAAGAAAAACTCTTGAGTTCTGTCATTTCTCATCACTCTTCTCAGCAGAATAGTCCAGCAAAGTATCTTTTTTATGAGTTCCACACCTCACCCTATCTGCATTTTCAGTAATACTTGTAAACTACATTTAAAAGCTTGCTTTTTCCTTCTGTATGTCTGCAATCAGTTTTAGCTTTTAGATATTCCAGTGTTGCTTCCTAGGTGGTTATTCTGTATTTTTACCTGCTTCATGCCCACTTCTACTCCACCATCTGGTTAGAAAGAGAATTCAAGGCTACTTCCACCTTTTAAAATTGTTATAATGTAATCTAAAAATCAATCTTTTACAGTTCAGGGGTTATTGACTTATTTCTCTTTTTTCCATACTCTCTTCTTGTATTTTTAGTCGGTAAATTCTCTGTGTAAGTTTCAAGACCGTCCTCCTTAGGATTCAGCCTGATATGCATTTTATTTCTTGCTTTCACAACCACACCACCACCAGAGCCTCAAGGGTGAATATTTATATTGACAGTTTCAATCTTAAAGTATTAACATTGGAAGGAGAAGGAACTCTGTTCAGGCATTCTGTGCATGTTTCCTGCCCTGGCAGGAAGTTCATTTACCTGTTTGGACATTTTTGAGATTCGTTCAGTTTTTATTTCTCTCTTATCTTGATAAGAACTCAAATCTCTTCAGAACTTTTTTTTGACACTGAAGAGTGCAACTATGACAGGCTCCATGCAACTGTTGGTCTAGTGGCCCTTCAAGGCTGGGTGGATAAGCCTGCAGTTGGAGAAAACCTTCCACTGTAAAAATACTGTTTTATAGGAAAGCATGTTTTTACTCTCTCTAAAGTGATGTTTAGCTGGGCAAATTGAAGTTTTTAGACCATCATTGCATTTCTGTTGGAGTTGATGTGTAAATGCTTATGTGAACTTTTTTGTGTGAAAAGTTTATTTTTTGATTAAACTTTTTGTCAGATTTTTTGTGCTTGTGTTTTTGGGGCAGGATTGTATGCTTGTGGGACATTGTCATTGGTTTACATGCCTCAGAACCACTTCTTCTAGTTCCTAAACACTGTTTCCTTTTCCATATAGTCCCATAATGTATCTGTAAATGTTTCTCTAGTTCATTGAACTAAGAAATTTCATTGCTTGCTCATCTATGCTGCGGTGGTGGTGCTGCGGTAGCGTTGTCGCCTCACAGTAAGATGTTGTCCTGTTCGATTCTCAGCTAGAGCGTCTTCTGTGTGGAGACATGCGTGAACGGGCGTACCTTCGTTGAAGGTTGTGTGTCAGGGCCAGCAACTCGGCACATAAAAATCTACTGCCAATCATTTAGTGGACCGGAGTTCCACTGTGGCGACCCCTAACCGGGAAAAGCCGAAAGACACAGCAGCTCAACTATGAAGTTTATTTTTCCTTTTGAGTACACTCCGAAATTAAAGCAATGTTTCTGGAAATTAAAGCAATGTTTCTGGAAATTAAAGCAATGTTTCTGGAAATTAAAGCAATGTTTCTGTGCTTTTGTAACATCTGCTTTTCAAGTTACTAAGTATATTTTAAAGTGTGTTCTTTATACTGCTATTTCTTCGGCAGCTGCTGCTTCGTGAGTATTGAGAAGATTGCCTTGGTTTTGTTCTAGAAGCTTTCCTAAACATGTTGCAACTAATATAGATGGATATATGGATGTTTTTGGCACTGGTCTTTGGATGTTTGGGTTGTAACCAGCTCATTATCGAAATGCTTTGCTTCTCACCCACAGTTATACTCTGACTGCTGATTGCCTAGACCCTCAGTTGAGAAACATGGTAATGAGCCTCTAATGAGGTATTTTCAGTGTGGCCTTACCATATCTGTGACTCATACTCTCTCTTTCGGTTACCCTTATTGACCAACCTACATTGGGCAGTAGTGCAGGTGGAGAGAAGAAATCCTATCCCATCTAACTCTCTTACCCGTTTTCCTTTTACCCTCCTGTATAAACTCTCTTAGTTCCTTGTTAATTGTCATCCACAAGTTCTCCTCTGGCTGATATACACGTAGACCAGACATCGTTCTAGCAAAAGGAACTGTAAACTAGTTCACTGACTGTATTGTACTGTCCATTTCCATAATCATAACTTTCCAGTTTTTTTTTTTCCTAATTATCTTCTGCTTGGTCTCTTCCTATGCCTTTATCTGTCATGACCAGCTCTTTAACCCATATCCCCAAGTATTTCATTTTGTCATGTCTCCATAAGTATAGGTACTGTTGAATTAATTTGAATGTTGGCAGAAAATTAATGCTGCTGCCTTTGTTTTATCTTCGTTGATTTTGTATTGAAATTGTTTGAAACTGTCTATGTTCCACAGCACCAAGGTATCATGTTCTGGGTCTGGCAAATGCAGTGTAATATGTGTGAACAAAGCTATTTTCTCCCTGCTATAACACCAGATGTATCCCTGGATTTGCGAGTCTTTTATTGTTCTTCTTAAAATTTCCAAATATAAGCAAGTTACAGGGGGGATGGGGCCATCCCTGTGTAGTTTCACTATACTTGATTGGGACCCTGCATCTTTATTTTTGCCTCTGGTGATCCCTTTGTTCTCTTGGCTCTGTTATTTTTACTGGGAACGTGCTAATGGTATCCTTGCTCTTCACGTAAAATCCCAACAGATCCTGTCAGATGATTTCTGTGCTCCCAACTTTGTTTGTACTGATTCCCTCTGAGTAGACATTGTTCTATTAATACCCGTCACATGTCCATCTGCCTCCCTTCACAAAACCACACTGGTCCATGGTGGCAATTTTGCTGTTTTGTTAGGTAATACAAGCATAAACACACTGTAATAATGATTTAAAATAGAAATTGGTCTGTATGATGCCAGGTCTGTGTGATCTTTTCTCTGGAATATCAAGACTTCATTCAGTAGACTTCATTCAGTATATTATTAAGCAGTATCTTTCAAATCTTCATGTACTGTAATTTTATTTTTCTCTCCCAACTTACAGACTTCTATAGGAATGCAGGCTGCGCCCGGTAATTTCCCAGTGGAGTGATTATATATCATAGTTTTTATTTCTTCTGCATCTGTCCTGGCAATCAAAAATTGAGCTTTTCATTTCCTAACATTGCCAATCTTAATTTTCCATAAATATTTCCAGTTATAATTTTGCTTGACTTTCCCATTCCTCTGCATTATGTAAATGCCTGTAATGTTTTCAAAATATTTATAGTCTTCTCTGGGATCTCCAACTATTCTTTTCATAGGGTCCCTAAGTTTTGCTACTTACCTTTCTACTTTCTGTTGCCCTAGTTATTGCCCTAACCATTTCTGTGCTCTCGAAATTATTGTCGAAAGATAGCTGCTTAACAGAATTTTTTCCACACTTGTGTATATTATCTAAATATTCCTTTGTATTTTGTTCTTAGCAGTCTGCAGCAATGTCTCCTCCATTATTTTAACTTTTGCCAACCCTTGTAAATATTTCCATATCTTCCATATCTCCCCTCTCTTGCTCTCATGTCTGCTATATTTTTGAGATCTGTGATCCATTTTCAGCTTGTTGCAGGTGTAAGCTACCACTTCAGGGGTTGTTTGTATTTTTCCTAGTAGTTGTCATATTGTAACTGCTGCCCACTTTTTTTTTTCCAGTAAATGTTTTGGAAATGATTAGTGTCCCTTCTTTACTTTAGTTATCCTGCATTTGTATCTTATTGTTACAGTGTCATGTGCCTTTAGGTGTGTTTTTTTTTTTTTTTTTTTTGTAAATACGTAATACCTACTGTGAACCTATACTGCCTGTTTAATCTCGCCAACTGCATAATGTTATTATTTTAGTTGTTATTGTGTAATTGTTTATTTATGTAAGTTGTACATACATTTGTTTTCTTTTTTCTTCTGGTTGTATAGCCTGGAATAAGCTGGAAAACAGGCTATTGAGATCAGCGATCTACAACAAATGTACATAAATTAAAATAATTCTCACAAGGGGCATGGTCCAGTACTGATGTCGGGCTAGTCTCAGTACGTTATTGGTCAGATAAACATGGTCTTGTGATGCATAGATTCACTCCTAGGTTCTTTTGCTGTATCTTGTGGAGTAATACATAAAATCAGTTTGAGCTCCTTCTACTGAAAATAATGTCCTCCATGTGAAATAATGCATGTATTTTTAAACTTACCTTCTTTTGTTGTAATTTCCCCTCTAGAGTCCCATCTGATAAACCTTCAATGTTACAGTTAAATTCCAGCCAATACCCGTAATTAAAATACCTCGTTGAAAAGCTGTTATTAACCCAAATCCTTCTCGGCTTTAACATCTTGTCGGGGGGGTATAAACACATTGCGAAGTAAACCTCCTTCCTTGCTAATGTAATCCCTCACTGTCACAAATTTACTGCTAATATTGTTTGTTTGTTTGTTGTTTTCTTATTCTTTCACTGTTGGAGCCCTTCTCTGTGTCGGTATAATAACTTCCTCTTCCTTTGTCCCTGATCTGATGAGTAGGGGAGGTGCATGCGCAACCTCTTGACATAGCGGTTTGCCGCTTACAGCATGGAGTTCTCCAGGCTCTTAATGCTATTACTGCCTTGTGCCTGGGCAGCCTCCCTCATCCCAGGATGGGCAGGAGCTAGTCAAACACCGGTTGTCTGGGGCACAGTCAGGGCTTTATCCCTTAGAACTATGGGACAGGGTCCCTATCTACACTTTTTGAGGGTTCCTTCTCTATGTCCTTGTGTATGCTCCTTTGTTAGATTCATAGGTTCATACTAGGCTATCTGCCCTAGGGCATTTGTAAGCCTAGCCAGAGTGTGTTTGGCTTTCGCCACCCATTTAAATGAATTTTACTATGCCCTTTTTCGAGGTTTAGTTTACTGTGCCTCTGTCTAACAGTGACACAAGTGATACCCGGGGTAAACCTACGATCTCTCATCCACTCGTCAAGATTCCTCGTGAAGAGAGTCAGTGAGGGACTCTGCCTAACTTGGACTGGGATTTTATTCCAGAGTGAAGGGAGCCTCTGGGTTATGAATCTGTCCCTCCAGCATGTCCTATTTATTTCTGTGCTGAGGTTCAAGTCTCTCGAGCGCGTAGCTCAATGGGATTTGGATTTTCTCTATTAATTCCGGGTTGGACATGGCTTTATACGTCAGGCACAGATCGCCTCTAAGCAGGCGGTATGCAACCGAGTAGAGCTGGATTTTCTTTAACCGGCCAGCATATGGCATCTGTTTGAGCCCTTTGATCCTCTTGGTGAGGTACTTTTGGGGTCTTTCCAGTTGCTGCAGGTGTCTGGTAAGATACATCCCAAAAGGGGCATTGTACTCAATTATGGGCATGATGAGGGATGAGTAAAGAGGCACAATGACCTCCCCTGATCTAGATGTGAATCCCTTCATGATTAGGTGGGCTATATAGAATGTTTTTCTAACCACTTTGGCCACGTGGTTGTCAAATGAGAGATTGCTATCAACTTGGGTCCCCAGGTCCCCAATTACTTTTTCCGTACTTAATGGATTACCACCTATGTGGTAATTTGTGGGCACTTTGTTTTTGCCAAAGGGACTGACTATACACTTTTTGGCATTTAGCTTGAGGCCATGGCTCTGGCACCAGTTGTCTGTTTCTATGAGACCCTTTTGGAGGATGCTTGTGTCAGCTGGAGAGTTGATTATGGCGCCCAGTTTGCAGTCATCTGCGAACTTGGTCAGCCACAGTCCTTCCGTGTTGGCCTGTACGTCCGAGAAATATATATCGAACAAGAGAGGTCCCAGTACTGAGCCTTGTGGGACGCCACTTGTAACTGGTTTGGAGACTGACATGGCTCCAGCAATTCTAACCATGTGGGTTCTGTCCTTGAGCCAGTTTGCAACCCATCTAGTGACATAGGGGTTTATATGTAAGCTGGATAGCTTATCTATGATGACCGAGTGAGGTATTGTATCGAATGCTTTTGCCAGATCCAGGTAGGCTGTGTGGACCACCTCCCCCTCGTCAATGGCCTTGGTGACTGTTTCAAAGAAACCGACCAGGTTTAAGAGGCAGGATCTGCCCTTAACAAAGCTGAACTGGGTAGGATCCAGTGTCTGTAGGTCCCCGATATCTTTATTTATGAATTCCATGATGATCCTTTCCATAGCTTTGCAGACCAAGCTAGTCAGGCTTATGGGACGATAGTTTCCAGGATCCGTTGAGGCACCACCTTTGTGGAGAGGGACCACTGTTGCTGTACGCCGCTCTTTGGGTACATATCCTGTAGTAAGGCTGAGATTGAACAGTAGCTTTATGTTTGGGTTCAGCTCATCTTGGAGTTCATGTAGGATGCAGCCCGGGACACAGTCTGGTCTCATTGATGCTGTGTTTTTTGCTTTGGAGAGGGAGTTTTTTACCTGAGCATCTGAGATGTCAGGGGGGCAGCACTCTGCTGGAATAGATATTTGCTCTTTTGGTGGGGAGGGGGTGGGAGAAGTTTGCGATGAATCTGTCGGCCAGGATGTTGGCAATGTCTGTGGGTTCTGCGTATTTTTTGTCATTTTGGACTAATTCTGAGCATATCTGGGAATTCCCACCCAGGTTCCTAACATAACTAAAGAAAGCTTTGTGATTATCTTTAGTGTCCTGTGCAATTTTTCTCTCGAAGCTGGCCTTAGATGATTTTATGAGTGCCCGTAGTTCTTTGCTAATACTGATCAGGGATGCCTTCCCTTTTTGGGATTTTGCTCTATCGTGTAGTAATTTCCTTCTTCTATTGTATAGTTTGTTTTATGGTTGGGGTCCATGCATTCCTGAAGGTGTTCATAGAATGCGTTTGTAAAGGATTCTGCGGTCTGGGTCATATTTTCCACAGTCCCGGGGGCTTTGAGGGATTCCACCTCGGTTTTGAGTAATGTGAAGTTTGCTTTAAAGAAGTTTTTCACTGTGGTTTTCTGGGCAGGGGGTGGGGTCGGGATGTGGATATCCAGTGAGATTAATTTATGGTCTGATCTTACCATTGAGGAATACACTTCTGGTCTGGAGCATAGAGTCCTCATGTTGGTGATGATCAGGTCCAGTATGTTTTCCCCTCTTGTGGGAGTGGCCACAAGTTGTTCCATAGCATTTGCGTTTATAAATTCTAGGAACCTTTGGGCTAGGGTGTTGGAGCTAGAGTAATGCTCCCAGTCTGTGTTTGGGTAGTTGAAGTTGCCCAATATAATGGTGTTTGGAGAGACCTTCATATTTTCCAGTGTTCTCAGGAAGGCCGGGTGGGGTTCCTGGGTTTGGGAGGATGCTCTGTAACAGGCTATAAACTGGGAAGGCAGTTTTACCCACTGTTAGTTGCACATGGATAGTCTCCGATGCTTCGTGCTGTGCCACCAACCTGGAGGTGTGGGTATCTTTGACGAATATTGATACCCCCCCCTCCTTTTGTGGCTCGGTCCGAGTTTTGGGGAAGAAAAGCATGGTATGAGGTATAACCTGGTAGTGCTGGGGTGCTCTCGGGAGCCTTGAACCAGGTTTCTGTTACTGCACAGATATCGATGTTCTCCATGCTAAGGAGAGTTTCGAGTGCGTGAATCTTGAGATTTAGACTTCTG
The DNA here is from genome assembly GCF_019279795.1 of Protopterus annectens. NCBI lineage: Eukaryota > Metazoa > Chordata > Ceratodontiformes > Protopteridae > Protopterus > Protopterus annectens. The sequence goes on along the minus strand of NC_056736.1, from coordinate 71,935,668 downwards.
GCGTTGAGTAGCATTACTCTTAGTTTCTTATCCCTTGTGATACCTATGGAGGTGGGTTTGTCTTTTGAGCCTTGCCTAAAAAAGGCACTATTTAGGTGGAAAGAGCCTTTGCCAATATCCGAAAGCCCAGGGGTGACAGGTGCAAGCCGTCCTTAGCAAAGCAGCATGGCTTGTCGAGCATGTCATCCCAGGCTGACAGGCATTGGATCCTCTTTGAATGACACCAATACTTAAGCCAATTGTTGAAATTGATCATCTTGTCTTCATATTGTGGCATCATTCTTGGTAAGGGTAAGATACTACTCAAGGTCAGGGTCATACCGGCTTGGGCTACATGCTCAGAGAGCTCCTCTGTCTCTTGTCATGTAGTCCAGGGAGGTACGTCTCAACATGGACAATGACTGAGTCATATTTGTACTTGCCTTGGAGTGGCCTGAGTGCTTGTGTTATGTGGTGGATCCTAGCGCCCGACAGGCAGCTCACTGTGACCCTCTCCTTGTTCAGCCTGGTGAGCGGGACGTCAATGTGCCTGACAATAGAATCCCCTATTACAAGTGTATCAGGTGTGCTGTTTAGCCTTAAGGGTTGTGACTGTTCAGCACACTGGCTTTGTGAACTATGTGTTGCACGTGTTTTGTTTTGGGGTAGCGGTTGCTTGGGTGTCTGCTTTGGATGTCTCTGCTGCTTAGGCAGATTTTTATTTAGAGCCTCCGAGTATGTGTTTATGTTTGGTTTGCTGTCGTGGTAGGTCTATGTGAGACTGGAATTGTAGTGAGTGTGGATACCTTCTCCTCCTGACTGGTTACGCCAGTACTGAGTTGAGAGAGCTGAGCCTCCAGTTTGGCGATATGGTTGCATCTCTCACATATGTTGGAACTTGTTGGGAGGAGGAGAGGGTTGTCTGTGTACATGAGGCAGTTGTAACATTGCCTCAAGATTCCCAGATTCACCAGCTAGACTGGAGAGGATACTGCCAACTGACCTTTGGACATGTTAGAATAGTACAGGAAACTCCTTTAAAATTGAAAAAAAGGGCCAATGGGGAGTAAGGTACTCAAGGGGAGTTTGTGAGGGTGTAGTGCTTTTAATTTTTTTAGTGTTGACTTATATAATTGCTTTAGTGAGCAAGTGCCGGGCTTTAGAGTAGGAATATGGTGTTTATTATGAGAACTAGAACAGTTCTAAGGGAAAAAGTGAAGAGCAGACTTTGTGGAGCCGAGAATGGTTTAAATCCAATTAACCGGCGCTGCCCGATGCTGCGCTATGCGCAAAGCCACGCTAAATTGGGTTTTATACAGTGGGACTTGAAAGAGCTAGAAATTGGCCCAAAACGGCCAATAGACTACCAGATTCTTGTGCTGGGAACACTCCTCCAGGGATAGATAGGCTGCTCTAAGCTCCCCACTCCCACTGGTGAACAAAGAAGCCTCCTTTTATCCAAGAAAGGAAATGGGAAACACAGTCCAGAATACAGCAAAGCTTGTATTTGGACGGTCAGGAAAGGCGGGAAACAAGGATAATTTTTTTTGTTTTTTTTCTTTTCTATTTGCAAATAAACAGCAGGAAACTGCAATAAATATGTAACGCAGGCTAGTGCACTTGTAACCTCAACAGGTGAATGCAACAAACAGGACAAACTTTAAAAGTGCAGGTGCAAAAACAACTTTAAACAGTTTAAAACAGTTAAAGAAGCAGAAATACTTGCTGTTTAGCTAGATTGGACAGTCGCCCAGGTAGTAGCAGGAAAAAAACACTTTTATCAGATAAGCAGTCTTTCTTTTAGCCTCTCTGCTGCTAGCACCACTCTTTCTAACTTTCCGATACTTCCATTTCAGTGAATAAAACTTAGTAGGGACATTGGTATGGTCCAGTTATTGTGGCTTACACCATTTCTTCTGGTGTTGTATGTGTGACCGCTCACACTTAACATGGATGCATGTTGGGGGGGGGTCAGCAAATTACCCTCCCAGTCCTTCTCTGTGCTCCCCCTATTTATTGTGGTTATGTGGTTCATACAAAAAGTCAGACTTTTTCAAAGCCATAACACCCTTTTTGCCCCAGCAGGCATTGATCTTGCTGCTTTATCCATACCTCCTGCAGAAGTCCCTTCAGCTGTGTCCCATTAATGCCCTTCTGTCTGTCTTTTCTCAAGCCAACAACTTGGCTTTTCCATTTCTTATGATAGCCAATAACACAGTTTTTCCAGCAGGTTAGTACAAATTTACTGATATTCACCGTATTGATCACTGCCACAGTAGTCCAAGTTATTTGGGTTATGTCCTCCTGATGATATAACAGCCATTCACCTTCCAAAACATCAGGGTACTTTTCCACATGCCCAAACCATTAGCTTGAACTGAGCTGATAACAATATAACGGGTCTATATTAGAACATAGAAGTTTCAAAACTTTGAATGTTCTAATATCGAAAGCTGAATATATCGAAGCTACAAAAAAAACGAAATTATGTCCTAGGGAAAGAATTCGGTTGTCCATTTCTGTTGCTTCAGTAGTGTCAGCACTGTGTTGGAAAGTTATGGGTCGGGTTCAGGTAAGTGTGCGATTGAGCGCGGGTTAGGTTAGTTAGGGTGCGGGTTAGGTATGTGTACGATTGTGTGGACGTGAGGGTTAGGGCGGGGTAGGTGAGTTAGGGCGCTGGTGAGGTGAGTGTGCGATAGTGACGCACCTTAGGGTTTGGGTGAAGGTAAGTGGATAGTTAGTGGTGTATGTATAGTTTAGTGTAGGGTTAGGTGTAAGATTTTAGGTGTATGTGTGTGGATTGCTGTTTGTTTGGTGTGCTTGTGTTGTGTGTATTTTGGTACAGCAAATGTTTTCCCTAGGAAAAATTTTGCTGTTCTCTATGTTCGACGTTTTAAGCTTTCGATGAATAGGGGTCGATATTACAACATTCGAAGTTTTGAAACTTCGATGTTCTAATATAGACCTCGATATAACAGCCATCCAGCTTCCAAAACATCAGGGCACCTTCCACATACCCAAACCATTAGCTTGAACTGAGCTGACTGAAAGGTAGGTTCAGGCACCAAGCCCTTCTGAACTTTCCTGATGCTGAAGATAGTGCTCTTGATGGGATTTGGGGATCGGCAATCCGCATGTGCTGTTTCTTTGCTGGCTTTCCAAAGGGAACTTTACACATTCAGTATTTTACTATTTGAGGTGAACTTTCCTGTTCAGGAAGGTGTTTTTATGCTAGGAAAATATGTTTTTGATGAGTCACAACTGTGTATTTAAATGAGAGCGCTTTTTTGTTCTTGTCAGTTTGAAAGTTATTTAAAACTACTTTTTCTATGGTGAAACATTATTTATTATAGTTTTTGGAGGCTGCAAAGTGTATTGAAGTACTTTTTACTGAGCTTTGACTGGAGAATATCACTTAAGGACTTGTATTTTTACTAGCTTGTGTTGAGTAGCTTCACTTGAAAGAAACACTATTTTCAGCTTGACCAAGGAACAAAGTACCGGTCCCACAGTTGGTTCTTCTTTCACCCACAAAAACAAAAAGTTAAGCTAACAGCCTTTATAATGCAGCAGGCTAGTAATTTGCTTCAGCTGCAGGTGGGGGACTCTGCTGTGGTTTCCCAGACCACTTTTTCCCTGGATTTCTCTGGTGTTGTCTGTACAACCACGGTAGACTGGGGGTTAGACCAGTTCTATGCAGATGTTGAGGTCCCCTCAGTGGGCAAGAGAGAGTCACTCTTGTTGGTCTTGGGGGAAGGGGCAAGGAAGGTGCCTCTATTGTACCAGTCTCTGGGGAACATATTGCTGCCATTAGTAAACTTATTTGCCCAAACTTTCCTGCCAAAAAGAAGCAGAAAACTTCCTTTTCCTAAACTAATTTCTCTGGACAGGAGTTGTTTATTAGGACTGGCACACAGTCTTGTACTGGCTATTTACCCTTCTTATAGGGTGGTTTCTGATTTTGAATCTGTAGTGGGTATGAAGGGGTGGGTATCTTTTTCCTTCCTCCTCAGATTTCTGATTCCTATTTAGAGGAGAGTATGGTGTCTGAATCTCCCTGTTAAGGGATTCTCTGTCTCTGAGACTATTTACAGAATGTGCCAATGTTTTCAATGGGAGAACACTGGGGTATTTCGGTCCCTCAGAAAATACTATTGAGTTGTTACAACTGGGTTTTTCAAAAATGTTACCCATCCCCAGTGCTGTCAGTATTGAAGGTTATGTTTCTCGCAGCCTGTGGTTTCCCTGACAGTCCAGCGTGCTGTACCTAAGAAAGCAGATAGAATTTACAAAGTTTCTCAGGCTTTCAAATTTTTATACACTCCTCTCAGACTTGACCAAGCAACTATAGCTTTAGTTAAGCCAGTTGCTGTCAAACATTTCAGTTATAATTCTTCAAATTCAGAGATGGTAAAGCTATTGATACGTTTGAGAAAAAAAAGTGTATGCTACTCTTGACAGCAAATGGTAGGGCAATTTATTCTCACAATCTGTGCATTATGGGACAGATTTAGCTTTTCAAAGGAATCCCGATGTTTACCCCCATGAGGGCAGACAAGAGTTTAAAAAAAAAAAAGAGTAAAATTAGGAATGAGTACTTATTTTGCTGCAGGCAGGTTTGGGAGTTGCAGTAAAAGTAAATCATGGCAAGATAAAAATGTATATTTTTTTCATCATTTGTCCGTAGTGGTCATTTAAACAACTTGCTTGTCTTTCCTGACACTTTGAAAGACGGTTTTGTTGATCTGACCTCTGGAGGAAGAGTGTATGAGTTTCAAGCTCTTGTGGTGGACTGGCCTTTTTTTTAATTTTCCACAGAGCTGGGCTTACTTGAGACCTAATCCTTTCATGCTTAAAGTGGTATCTGAGTTTACTTTAAGCCACACCGTTCATCTCTGTGTGCTTCCCTTATCCCAAAAATGAGAGAGAATAGATATGTCACGCTTTGGATGTCCACGGGCAACTTTGGTGATATCTTTAGAGAACAAAATCTTTTAGGACTTCTGATCAGTTGTTAATTTCTTGCGAATGTAAGAAGAGACCACTTGTTTCACAGTGGACTTTTCCCAAATGGTTGTCTCTGGCTATTACCTTTTGTTATTCCCACTATTCCAGGCAAGGTCAAGCCACACTCTATCAGTTTCTTGACTTCATCTATGACTTTTTGGAAAGGGTTGGACTGAATAGAGAACCTTTTTCTCTTTGGTGGTTGCCTCTACGAAGAAAGTGTCTGGGATACTCCTCTTTTTCTCTGAAAATGCTTTGTCTTTTGTATTGCAGAGAATGTCTTACTCAGAGCCCTTTTAATGTCCATGGAGACTAGCCTGAATCAGGTTATCTACGTGCCAATTTTCTTTTTTGACTTTTCAGGTCAAAAGGAGTATTTTCTCTCCATTTATATTCACTAGTAACTGAGATTTTTGTATTTGATAAGAGTCGAGACCATAAGCAAGAAGGACCGGCTCTTTGTTTCTTTTGCTAAAGCCAGTTTACCTATTTACTTGATAACTGTCAAGCTGCATACAGTTTTTGACACAGACAGTATTTTAGCCTGTTGCAGTTACTGTAAAGGCCCATTCCCTTAGAGCAGTAGCTACACCTTCCACCTTTTCAGTAACACTATTCTTTAAAGGAAAACTCCACCTTAGAACTCAAAAACATATTTTTTCATTGTATCTTTGTTTTTGAGCTATTTAAATACCTTAAAATCACTCCAAGTGTGTGTTTTACAATTTTAATGAATTTCTCTCAAAATGGTGGATGATGGGGCCTCCTTGGTAATGTGATCTTGCTTTCCTTCCTTCTTCCCGGAATACATTTCAAGTCCTCTTTTATATGACTCATGCCAGACATAAGGAAGTGGTGCTGTTTTCTCATGCCATTAAAATATAATGGCAGGACTGTGAAGCACTGTCATCTAAACACACCTTCTGTAAAAGAGCTGCTTCTCTGTTTACCTGACTGAGCCTCATTTATCTGTCTGCCAGAGCTTGTTCTATGCTATAAATAGCTATTAGCTACTTGCAGCAAAAGAAAGCAGATAACAGTTTTTTTAAGATGAATCTTTTGTAGTCCTAACAAACTTGATAAACTCACCCCCATACTCTCATGCTGAGGTGTGAAAACTCTCATTGCAGTAAATTATTTTGCTGTACATTTACAAGTGACCAGTAGTAGGACTCTAAACTTATTCTGTCTGCTACTTCCCAATGCCTTCAGTGTGATGATGTTTCTCTCTCATGAACGATGCAGACTTAAAATGTGCTTTACTAGTTCCTCAGTTATTTCTGTCATGTTCCCCCTCCTTTTTTCTACTTCATATATATTTATACTTTGGTAACCAGGAAAGTGAACTGGTCCCAGGACCCTTTTCAGCCACATCATAAGCTACACTGGCAAAGATTATAGTTATTAAATGCACTTATCAATCCAAATAAAAAATACTGACGAAAGACATTGACCAAGATTGCATGTGGAAGATTACACGTGGAACACATGTAATGTGCGACCGTGACCAAGTAAATCATTGAGCAACATTTACTAGAATGTATACATTAATAATACTTAACTATACTATGTTGTTTATTATACATTCATTGTATATACACACACACACACACACACACACACACACACACACACACACACACACACACACACACAGTGTGTGTGTGCATTTAAACACAGTTAAGTACTTCTGATTTCCTTTCCTTAGTGTTCTTAATGCAAATGCAAGGGCACATAGTAAATGTATGTTAAAGTAAATTCAGCTGTATTTTATGGTTGCTCTCTGACAATGCAAGGACTGACTCAAAGTCGGTGGGAATCTCTTACAATGGATCTGCATGTACCAGATATATGCATCCCCCCTCTGGAAGGATGTCACACACAGCATAAAGGACCTTTTTTTATGAACAGTATCAGTGCACCTAGTTGATAGGATTGCCACCTGACTCTCTTTCTGCAGTTCTGGCCTATGTGTGTAGCGGGGGGCTTGAAAATGCTAAAAGCATTTATACTTTACAAGAAAAAATATTTATTGACTTTTCTCTAAATGTTACAGAAATCATTGCTACTAAGTTATCTTTACACAAACTGTTATAAATAGAATTTCAGTAATTGTGTTGCTGCTTATGTAAATTTGTCAAACGAGTTGACAATTGCCTTTAAACCCCTGACTGATCTAATTGTTTTGTTTTGCTATAAAAGGGGAATGTTAAGTTCTCCTCCCCTCTGCAGTAAAAACAGTGGAAACAATTCCACAGCTTTCTGTCTTTTTTATATCAGTTGCTGTATTCCTGACATTAGCAGGATTAATTACCCATCTAAGATTGACAGCAGTAGGGTAAACTACAGATTTAACTATGTCTATATGTCATGCAGGTGGAAACTAATTTCTCTGCAAAGTATGTGAAGTTTTTATCTGCTGAGAGATCCTAATGCATATGGTATAAATCCTTTCTGTTTACAAAGTAGAACCGTTTTCCTTGTCTGTTGTGTTTGTGAGTTGAATGAAGGGGTGTTACAGCTTCAAAATCTGAATTTGTGTTCGTTTGTGTCAGCTCAAAAAACTGATTGCATGAAGGGGTAGTGTTTACAGAGTTGCAGTAATGCCTCATTTAATGTGCTTTTATAAAGTAAAATTGTAGTGCTTTCGTTTGCTTCATTATTACATGTTGCAGTATTTGTCTCGCATTTCACAGACTAATGACACAGTTTTGTGGTCAGGTGTTCAGTGGAATAACAGCGGCTTACATTTTAAGAGTTGTTATGGTCTTGGAATGTTGTTTGTAATTTTCGGCTGGTGTGGCGTTCTCTTGCTTCTGTGTTACAATTGGAAACCTTAAGATTTTGAGTTTTGCCTGTGTTTCAAAAGTTCGCAGCAGAATTTAAATCCTTTTCTTTGTGAGTGGGGAAAATCGCTCACAGTCCCTGGGTTGGAGGCTTTGCCTTCTGCCTTCAGGTAACTAATATAATCAAACCTGATGTCATTGCACCAAAAAGAGCTTCTCCTTCATTAAATTCCTTTGAAGAGAGTGCATTTTCTTTCTTTGTGATTGCTGCAACCAGCCTATACTACCCTTTCTAGTATTTGATGATTGTAATGTTGGCACAGTTCTATAAGTTGCACTTTACATTTTATGCTTTTCAGTGTTCTGTGTAGTTTCCGATAATGAGTTTTGTTTTTTTTTTTTTTTTTTTTTTAAGGTATGGCATCACAGCTGCAAGTTTTCTCCCCTCCAACAGTGTCATCGAGTGCCTTCTGCAGTGTAAAGAAGTTAAAAGTTGAACCCTCGAGCTGGGATGTTACGGGACAGAGCAGCAGTAGTGGCAAGTATTTCACCCACAGCAAAAATCACTCCAGTACACAGGTGCAAGCAAATTCTTCTCATAAGGTAGCAGCCATAAACCTTGGAGCTTACAATCAGAATTTGCTTCTGCCTGTAGTGTCAGCTGAGCACATTGTTATTGCTGCTGCAGACAGCACGGGAAGTATAGCAACTGTGTCATCCAACAATAGCCAGTTATTGACATCTCATAGGAGCAACGTTTCACTGTTGGAGCCTTATCAGAAATGTGGACTGAAAAGGAAAAGTGAAGAGGTTGACAGCAACGGCAGTGTGCAGATAATTGAGGAGCGTCCCCCCCCGATGATTCCGAACAGGACTGCAATGGGTGCTGCCACTACTGCAACGGTAACCACAAAAAGCAATAGCTCAAATAGTGAGGGAGATTACCAGCTTGTGCAACATGAAATTCTTTGTTCAATGACAAACAGCTATGAAGTACTAGAATTTCTTGGGCGGGGCACATTTGGTCAGGTGGCCAAATGCTGGAAAAGAAGTACCAATGAAATTGTAGCTATTAAAATTTTAAAGAACCACCCTTCATATGCTCGCCAGGGACAGATTGAGGTTAGCATTCTTTCCCGTTTAAGTAGTGAGAATGCTGATGAGTACAACTTTGTCCGTTCGTATGAGTGCTTTCAGCACAAGAACCACACTTGTCTTGTGTTTGAAATGTTAGAGCAGAACTTGTATGACTTTTTGAAGCAAAACAAATTTAGTCCGCTGCCACTAAAATGTATCCGGCCAATACTTCAGCAGGTGGCTACAGCACTGATGAAGTTGAAAAGCCTTGGTCTAATTCACGCTGACCTTAAACCAGAAAACATCATGCTAGTGGATCCAGCACGCCAACCTTACCGTGTGAAGGTTATAGACTTTGGGTCAGCTAGTCACGTTTCAAAGACTGTTTGTTCAACTTACCTTCAGTCGCGTTATTATAGGTAATTTTGTTTATTTTTGTCATTAGAATTTTTTTTCAAAGTGCTTTGAATTTTGAGTTTTTTTTTTTTTTTTTTTTTATGACAAAGTTTTATTTTGAAAAAAAAATCTTTCATTTTAGACATGTCTGTGTTAAATAGTAAGCAATGTGCAACTGTTCACTGAAGGTTTAAATAATGTGGTAGGTCAGAAGTCAAGTTTTGTTTCAGGGGCAGCCCAAATAGGTGCTTGGTTGGAGGAGTGAAAGCAGCACTGTGAATAGAATAATTTGAACAGACTGAAAAGAAATTCAGACCAAATAAAGTAGGTTTTAGTAGCCCTGTGGATGTATACTGGAGAAGGCAAGACTTTGGGTTGCATAAACTGGTCTGTGAATCTGTTGTATTTTCTTAGTTATTATTTCAAAGTCAGAGTAAACGTTATTGTCATTCAGAAATCACACAAGCGCAAAAACTGAATGAAATTCTTTGTCTCCAGACTCAATTTGCAGACAACATATAGACTATTTTCACAGACATTTGCACATAACACATGGCTATTACATCACAGACATGCGGGTAGACAGACTAATACTTTCCATAATTAGAAACCCATTTTAACACTTTTCACAGTGAACACGTGTGAGACTTTTAATATTGCACAGGTACTTGGTTAAGACATTGCATTGATCCTTGCAAAGTAAGAGACATTTAAGTATTGCACTGTGGTTAATTTACAAATTTCTAATGTCTTGCACTGAAAGAAGAGATATTTTACTGTATTGCTACTGCTCTAAATGGCCTATAAGTTAACAGTCATGGTAAATATAAGTATTAGATGAAACTGGTAACTAGGTTAATACACAATGTGAGACGAGCTACTACAGTTTCTACTGTTCCAGATGGCTATCATGGAGTGTAGTTGTTACTAGAGTTCTGCAGCCTGATGACATTAGGGACGAAGCCAATCCTGAATGTCCTAGTTCTGCGTTGTATACTTTGGAAGCGCTTTTCAGATGGTAGATGCAGGAGCAGTCTGTAAGCAGGGTGAGTGCAGTCTTTATTCCTCTGGCCCTGCTGAGACATCTGGATAAGTAAAAGTTGTGGATAGGTGGTCTTGATGATCCTCTCGGCTGTCTTCAACACTCTCTGAAGGGATTTGCGCTCAGATGTAGAGCAGCTTCCATACCATACTATGAGGTTGTTTGTCAGGATGCTTTCTATAGTACCTCTATAGAAAGTAGTAAGAATTGTCCTTGGCCTTCTCAAAAGTGCAGTCTCTGGTGCGCTTTCTTGACTATGGCATGTGTATTGGTACAAGTCCTCGTCAATGTGCACTCCCAGAAGCTTAATGCTTGTCACTCTTTCCACTGTTTCCCCATTGATGGTAACAGGAGAATGTTCCTTGTGATTTTTCCTGTAGTCCACAATTATCTCTTTTGTCTTGTTTAAGTTTAGTGCTAAGTTATTTCCACTCCAGGTAGTCACTTGTTCCACCTCATCTCTATACGCTGTTTCATTGTCATTACTAATGAGACCCACCACTGTTGTGTCATCAGCAAACTTATTGATGTGGTTTGTATTGTACCTGGCTGTATAATCATGTGTTTATCCGGGTGAACAACAAGGGACTTGGTACACATCCTTGTGGGATTCCAGTTTTAAGAGTGATGCTATCTGAGGAGTTATTTCCTGTGCACACTTTCTGAGGTCTGTCTGTGAGAAAGTCAAGAAGCCAGTTGCAAAGTGCAGTGTTGACGTCCAGGTGGAGTAGCTTCATTACCAGATGAAGAAGGATGACCGTGTTAAAAGCAGTGCTGAAGTCGATGAATAGTACCGTCGCGTAGGTGTTATTTTTAAGGTGTTCCCAAGGATAGATGGAGGGCTCTGTAAGCAAACTGCAGAGAGTCAAGATCAGCAAGTAGTACAGATGTTATGGCATCCTTGACCAACCATTCAAAGCAGTTCATCACTATGGAGGTGAGGTCTACAGGGCGGTAGTCACTTAGGCAAGATGGTGGAGAATTCTTTGGTAATAGAATGATTGTCATGTCTTTGAAGCATTTCAGAACAATTTGTTAACTCCTAGAGTTATTGAAGATATCCATGAGGCCATTTGTTAGTTGGATTGCTCAGTCCCTGAGCACTCGTCCTAGGATGATGTTATTTGTGTTTCACTGTTGCAGTCATTGTTTTTGGGTTATCTGCTTGCAGTAGCCCTCAGTCGGCCTGATTAACAAAGTCTTGGGACATCAGGTCATCAGGGGTATAAAACATGCAGCCGACACCATTACATCAGTCTTTCTTGCTGTGCGGTGCCTGAAGCAGAAGCAGTTCGCAAGTTCCGGTCGGCTTACTCCTGAAATTTTTGTTTTCGAGTTTCAGAACCAAAGTCTTCAACTAAAGCGAAGTACCCCGTTGGGGAAACTTTTTCTTGCTCTTTACCGATGTAAGTAAAAGTTAATAATTGCATTACTTGTGGAAAGAAAATACCTCACAAAGATTTTTCATTTGTACCATATTCCTTGCCTAGGCCCTGACCACGATGTACCTTGCTGTCGGTTTTGCGCCTTATTTAATCAACGCAGTATCCTTCGGTATATTTTTGCCTCTAAATATTTCGGTTCTCGATTCAATTATCCAGAAATGTCTTCGGTAAGCCATTTGACTGCCGGTATTCCAAAAACGTGCAAAGATAAAGACAGAGACAGGCTGCCTATGTCCAAAATTGCAGACGCAGCTTCTCCTAAGTCAGTCGCCAGTTCGCCAGTACTCAGTGAGGCACTTCTGCGACCCTTGATACCTGCTACTTCTGACTCGCAGGCCTGTACTGAGACCCATTCGGAGTCCGGTATGCCGCGAGATGCTTCAGCTGTCTCTACCTTGGATGGGTCTGGAGCCGCTGTGCAGGCACCAGCTACTGGGGGTGTATTCAGGCCTACGGACTTGCATATTAAACCGATGCCTCCTTCTTCTTTAAGGCCTAAACCTCGAACCTTGCCTAGAAAACCGATGCCCAGGCTGCATGCTCAGGCCTCTATGCCTAAAAAACAAATTATAAGAATGGCTGAAGACCTTATAACTTTAATCAGGGGAAGCCAACCTTCGTATTCTAGGATGGAATTTGTTTATGAATCTTCTGACCAGGATACCCTATCTACTTATGAGGATTCTGATGCAGAGGACTCTATTCCCTCTGCTTCTCCTCCAGAGGATTTCTCTTTTGGTGAAACCTTGCACACTGTAAGGGAAAATTTCCACTGGGAAAGCCAGGATTTCTCTGATTCTAAAAAGAGGCTTAGGGACTTCTTACTCCTGCCTGAACATAGGCCTTTAGCTATACCTCCTGTACTAGACATTGTAGATGATGCCTTTTCGGAATCTAGTTTGGCCCCTGATTCCTTGCCTCCTGCTCCCAGAAAACCTGACGGATATTACAGGGTTCCTGATTTATTTCACAGGGACCCAAGGGCATTAAGACTTCTACTGCCAAAAATCCTACCCCTTCTGATAGAGATTCCAGGGCGCCGGATAGATGGGGTAAGGTTTACACTTCTGCAACTTTGGCCATTAAGGCCTTAAACTGTCTGTTTCATATGTTAAAGTATCAATAACCTCTTATTGGATTGCTTAAACAGAAAATGACGTTGATCCCTGACTATGTTGAAGTTAAGGATTTACAGGATTTGATGCATTCTGCTGAACATGTTGGAAAACATACTTTGCAATGTGGGTTTGATTCTTTAGAGGCCTCCTGCAGGGCTGCTGTCACTGGGTCTGTACTTGGAGGGCATGCTTGGATTAATCTTTGGCTGATCATGTTAAAGCTAAACTGTTGGATGCTTCCTTAAATCAGAACTGCCCGTTTGGCAGTAAAGCTGAGGAAGTTCTTAAAAAGATGGAAGTTAAAACTAAATCTATGCAAACTGTTAAAGATTTTTTTACAAGTTCAGCCTCCAAGATTTAGTAGGCATTGGCCCTCTCAGAATTGGTCCTTTCCTGCTCCTTCCAGGTCTTCTCAATCCAAACCCAGACCCAGCAGAAACCCCAGGTTTCAGTCCTAGGGTACGCACAAGACTAAGTAGTGGGGTGCTTCCACTTCCAAATCTGGGAGTAGTAAGACTCCCCCTATGGAAAACTGTCTCAATGACTTGACTTTAAAACTTCCAAGCACTTCTCAACTGACTGTTCCTTTAGGGGGAAAGATTGGTCTGCAGGCCAAAAACTAGGAACTCATTACCCAGGACAAATGGGTTTTAAATGTAGTGTCCCAAGGATACAGATTTCACTTTCACACTTTTGCCAATGTCCAACGGTTGGCCAGATCTACCCCCAAATCAATGGGCAGAGGCCCAAAAGCAAATACTCTCTCTTTTAAACATAAAGGGTATTCAAAGTGTACCAGAAGTGGAAAAAGGACAAGGTTTCTACTCCGTCTTTTCTGGGTACTGGCGTCCTATCCTGGACCTGTCTTCGATAAACACCTTTTTGGTGGTTCCAAAATTCAAGATGCTGACTCTTCACCAGTTGCTTCCCATGCTAGGAAAAGATGCCTGGATGGCAACACTCCACTTAAAGGAAGCATACCTGCACATCCCACTCAGGGAATCTTGCATAAGATATCTACGCTTCAAAGCAGGCTTGAATTTACTACCAGTTCTCTGCACTGCCCTTTGGCTTATCTACTGCGCCCAGGGTATTCACAAAGTGTGTAGCCCCAGTAATTGCATTTTGCAGGCAAAGAAATATTCAAATATACCCATATCTGGACTATTGTCTAATTCAGGCAGAAAGTCAGGACATACCTTTGAATCATCTGGCTTTTGTACAAAGAGTGCTAACTTGTCTAGCATACACTATAAACAAAAAGAAATCACACCTGGTACCCTGTCAGCAAATTATATTCCTGGGAGCAAGCTTGAATACAACTTCCCAGATGGCTTTCCTCACGCCAGAGAAACAAATTCATCTGACAACCTACTTCAAACACGTGGCCACGAAAACCCTGTTCTCTGCAAGGCACATATTGCAAGCCTTGGGGTTCATGGCCTCATGCATTCTTCTAATTCCATATGTAAGACTGCATATGAGGAAACTACAATGGTGTCTAAAAAGCCTATGGTGTCAACATTCTCAGAATCTAGAAACAATGATTCCTATCGTACCTTGCCTATGCCTGGAATTTCTTTGGTGTGCAGAGGCGTGCCACCTAAACAAGGGACTACTATTCACAACACCCCCTGCCACCCAAACCCTAACAACAGACGCATCAGATTATGCATGGGGGGCTCAATTTGGCAGGGAAGTGCATTCAGGCAAATGGAACCCAAGTCAAATGCACCTGCATATCAATCAAAAAGAAATGTTAGCTGTGCAGAATGCTCTGACAGCCTTCAAGGACCACAGTCTTCCAGGACAATTGATGATAAAGACGGACAGCACCACTATTTTGTGGTACATAAGCAGGGGCGGTACACATTCTTACCCCCTCTGCAGACTAGCCATGGCATTGTGGAACACAGCCCTGAGCTATCAAGTACATCTACAAGCTCAGTTCCTGCCTGGAAAACTAAATACACTGGCAGACGAACTAAGCAGAAACCTCATGGAGCCACACGAGTGGAAACTGGAACCAAGGATTTTCAACATGTTGACAAGCAAATGGGGGAGCCCAGATATAGACCTGTTTGCCTCCCCCCAAAACTATCAGTTGGACAAATTTTGCACAAGGACTCCCCACAAACAAGCTTGGAAAGTGGATGCTCTGTCCTTCAGCTAGAAAAACCTATTGGTTTATGCCTTTCCTCCTCTGCCTCTGCTCTCCAAAGTACTAATAAAGGTCAAACAAGACAAACCAAGGATGATTTTGATTGCAGCAGACTGGCCATGCCAACATTGGTACACCCTCTTGTGCACTGTGTCACTGTTGGCCCCATGGCACCTGCCACAGACTCCTACTCTATTGTCTCGGAGGAGATCCAAATTCTGCACCCTCAACTTCAAACACTGAATCTAGCAGCCTGGCTAATTACATAATTTCTCCTTTACCATCCCTCAGTAAACCAGTGATGGATATCATTTTAGAAGCCAGGAGGCCTAGTACTAGAAAGTCTTATGCTGAAAAATGGAAAAGATTCTGTGCCTGGAACCAATCTCAAGGGGTGAGCACAACAGTGCCCAATTTACCTCAGATTTTACAATACTTAACTGAAATGCTTCTTAAGGGCCTGTCTTTCTCCTCCATCAAAATTCACGCCTCCGCCATCTCAGCTCATTTTAACACAGAACCACCCCTCTTCTCTCATCCACTGCTCAAGCAGTTCCTCAGAGGGGCCAAAAATCTACGACCACCCAGGAAAGCTCCAACTCCAGCCTGGGACTTCAACTTTGTATTAGAAAAGCTCACCTTTCCTCCTTTTGAGACAGCTGCCTCTGCAGACTTAAAATTCCTTTCTTGGAAAACAGCTTTTCTTTTAGCAATCACTTCAGCAAAATTCCTTTCTTGTAAAACAGCTTTTCTTTTAGCAATCACTTCAGCAAGAAGGGTATCTCAATTGCAGGCCCTTATGGCAGTGGAGCCTTTCATCATCTTTCATGGGGACAGGGTGTCCCTCAGGACCAATCCCTCCATGCCCAAGGTGGTATCTAGTAGTGTGGCCCTTAATCAGTCCTTACATTTGCCAACCTTCTTTCCTAATCCACAGAACAAAGGGGAACGGATTCTGCACTCCTTAGATGTGCACAGACAACTCGGATTCTACTTGGACAGAACTAAACCTGAAAGGAAATCTGATCAACTGCTGGTGGCATTTGCTGCAGGGGCAGAGGGGAAGGCTATTTTAAAGTAAACCATTTCCAAATGGATAGGGCATTGCATTCATTTCTGCTACAAACACCATGGAAAACCTATCCCACAGGGGATCAGACCTCACTCTACCACGGCTGCATCTACTTCTACAGCCTTTCTCAGAGGCGTCCGTAACAAGGACATCCTAGAAGTTGCTACCTGGAGTTCTGTACATACTTTCACCAAGCATTACCATCTGCCAATATTTTCTAAATCCAGAGCTGGCTTTGCCACTGCAGTCTTGCAGGGTCTTTTAGCTGGTCCTAATTCTATTTAAATTCCTCATTCCATCCTGAGCTTTGGGAATCTACCCAAAAGTGATGACTGCAACAGTGAAACATGAAGAACATAGTACAGTTGTGTACACTTACCATCAATGTAAATGTTCGAGTGTATTCACTGTTGCAGTACTGGTTACCCTCCCTCCAGCCCCCTTCTTATTTTGGATATACCTCTACTTTCTTTTGCTGTCTTCAAAAGCTTTTTGGTGTATTTGCTTTTTTGTTTGAGGTATAACCTTGTATATTTATAGATTTAATTGCTTCCCATTAAGGGGGCACCTGGCATCTGGGACAAGAAAAACTGATTTTAACGGCGGCGGCTGCATGTTTTATACCACTGACGACCTGACGTCATGGAAGAAGGGACAGCAACCGACGCAGGTCCCAAGACTTTGTTAATCAGGTCGACCTGAGGGCTACTGCAAACAGATAACCCAAAAGTGATGACTGCAACCGTGAATACACTCGAACATCTACATTTATGGTAAGTGTACACAGCTGTACTTTGTCAGGCCCATCTGCTTTTCTTGGGTTAACTCTGTGCATTCTCCTCTGGACGTCAGCTTGGTTGAGGGTGAGCATCTTCTTTTTATGGCCAATGGGCAATTTCTTCGCTGTTCTGTTCCTTTCTTCAAATCTGCTGAAGTAGACGTTCATCTTATTTAGGAATTCCTTGTTGTCCTCACATTTGGAAGATAGGGGGTTTGTAGTCTGTTACGGACTGGATCCCCTGCCATAGGCACCTGGGGTCTTTTTGGTCAGAGAAGAAGCTCTGAATCTTTCTGCCACAGGACACATGTTGATACCCTCACTCCCTTCTTCAGATTTGCTCTGGCTGTCCTGAGGGCTTTCTTGTCTCCAGGCCTGAAGGCTGTGTTCTTTGCTTTCAGTAGCTTGTACACCTGTCTTGTCAACTAGGGTTTCTGGCTGGCTTGTGTGATGATGGTTTTGGTAACTGTCACATCATCCACACAGTTTGAGATGTAGCCCATCACTGCCTCGGTGTACTCCTCCAGGTTGATACACTGGTTCTTAGTAGCTGCCTACTTGACTATGCTCCAGTCTGTGCTCTCAGAACAGTCCTGGAGTGCCGAGATTGCACCCTCTGGCCATACTCTTACTTGTTTAATTGGTCTCCCTCTAGTTAGCAATGGTTTATATGCTGGTAGTAACAATATGGAGAGGTGATCAGAGTTTCCCAAGTGTGGGTGAGGCACTGCCTTAAATGCCAGCTTAACGTTGCTCTGTACCTTGTCCAGTGTATTCTCCCCACTTGTTGCAAAGTCCACTTATTGGAAGTAGTGGGGCAGAATCATTTTCAAGTTGGCCTGACTGAAGTCACCTGCCACTATATGAACACAGTCTGAATTCCGGTTTTGCAGTTCATTTACAACCTAGTATAATGTGGTCCTTGCCTTATTTGGATTAGCACCGGGAAGACTGTAGCCAGCTGTGATGCAGTTGCTGTTAAATTCCCTGGGTAGGTAAAAGGGACCAACATTTTAGTGACAAACTCTAGATTATCTGAGAAGTGTGAGGAGACCGTCTCACAACATGGACTGCACTAGAGTTTAGCCAAGTCCCAGTAAAAGTAAGCACACAGCATTTCCTCACCTTGTTCTGAGTAGATAATTCCAGCCTTATATAGTCCATTCTGGAGCTTTTCTCCCCTGGCCTCCACCGATAAAGGGCTATTGCAGCTCAGTCTGACTTCTTCCAGTCAACAAATGTAAAGTAAAAGTAAGTAAATAAATAAATAAAATGTTGCTTTCCAGTGATCGAACATTTGCTAGCAGGATGGATGGGAGTGCAGGCCTGTAGGGATTTGCTTTTAGCCTTGCAGAGATTCCAGCCCTAGATCCTGCATGTTCTCTCACACCTCTTTCATTTCCTTCTCTTACCATGATCCAAAAATGTCAGTTCTGTACATATTCGGAATTTTGTTCCATGTTTGAGTAAGATTCCCAGCTCTTGTAACTCGAGAAGTGCTGTAGGCCTCTCAAGCCCCACAGTCAGCAGCTCATTAAACCTGTTAGCAAGCTTGAGGATCGAATTTCCAGAATAGTCTCTCTAGTATAAATTAACTTACTGTTAGCAGTCTTCCCTGATTTAGTTTCTTCTCTTAATTAAGACATGGAATAGGACAAACAGTGCACATTTCCTTGCAGAGCCAAAGTAGCCGCTGCCACATAGGGTGCCATTTTTTTTTCTTCTATTTTTATTTATTTATTTTTATTATCAGCTATGTGATTGAACTGGTCCATGTTCCCTTTTCATGTGTAGCCTGGGCTATGTTTCACCAAAAAGTCTCAGTATTTGTCACCAGTCTTTAAATAACAGACACGTCTACCAAGTTTACCAAGTTATCAGAAACATTGGGAAACCAGTTAGTAATATGACGTTTTCAGGAATACCTACTAGTGGGGTGCTTTACTGAAAATTTACATTAAGTAAAGAATTGGCTAGAAGAGTGGGACATCAAATGTTATGTCGAAAAAAATGAGAGTGTAGGATGACATAATAGCTATGTAGTATGTGTTTCCATCTCTTTGTTTGCACTGCTAAAATAAAGGCTAATTTAAATTGATTAATATGGTGTATTGTAAGTGTTTCTTAGTGGGTACTTTATGTGAGCTTTAATTACTGAAAACAGAGGACAAGAAGATAACTGGCCTGGCTAGTAATAGCGGCAACAAGGAAAGAAGATTGTAGGAGGATTTGAAGGGCATATGTTGAGCATAACAAGGTTATAGAAAAGGCTGCAGAGGTCCTCTGGCCACTCTGTGCCACCTAAAGGAGATTTGAGTGAATGACTGAAAGGAGATGTTAGGGGTGCTTGAGATCATCAGAGTGACCACATACCTGTTTCACATTGTGGTCCAGATATCTTGGAAGTACACACTGTTGGAGTGGGACAATAATTCAGGTGTAGTTGTGGCAAATCTAGGGAGGGAATGAGTTGTCAGGGGAGGTGACTGAGAAATTTAGGGACTGTTCTGACATATGAGGTTTAGGGTGTGGGCAGGCTTACCTCCATTAATTTAAAACTGTTGGTTGTAGTGCTCAGGACCGTTGGCTAACACTGCAGTCTTTAGAAACCAGAATAGTTTCACAGAATTGTA
Organism: Protopterus annectens; assembly: GCF_019279795.1. Classification (NCBI taxonomy): domain Eukaryota; kingdom Metazoa; phylum Chordata; order Ceratodontiformes; family Protopteridae; genus Protopterus; species Protopterus annectens. The sequence continues at coordinate 71,916,174 of NC_056736.1, read as the reverse complement.
GGATTTGGTAACATAGAATGTACTTCAGTACATCCCTGTAGTGTACACCAATCATGGAATCATTGAGGAGGAGGAGCATACCATGGTCTTGCATGCTGTTTTGGATTCCTCATTAGAGATGAGAGTTTCTGAAGCGCCAGCCCCCCCCCCCCCCCGACTTCAGACTTGAGGACAGCAGAAGAGGTTAATTTTTTTTTTTTAGATAGCTGCTTCCTTTAGCTAGGCACTTTTTTCTATTATTTGCTGGAGGGATCCTAGATGCAAGAAAGTCTTACATTCCTTTACAGTGGATAGAGGTGGGGAGGTGAGAAAAACTTCATACCTGACGCAGATGGAGGTTTTGAGCACCTGTGGAAGTCGTGGGGGTGAACACTTTGTAGGAAAACATAAATCTTAATTCATACATTCTTCCAGTCTCAACTGATGGTACCTGGAGCTGCTTGTCAGATCAGATCTGGTCATTTGCTAGCACTGTCTGCCTCAAGCTACTAAATGTTTATCTGCCGTGGTGCTCTATGCCTTACTAGGCTCAGATTTTTTTTGCCAGCATTGGAAATGGGTTGTCTTCAGATGTGCACTAAGTGCTCTCTTAATTACCTTTTTTAGGTGATGTAGCTGTTTCTCCAGATTAGTTGTTCAACCATAGAATTTGTACATATTGATAGCCTAGGTTTATTGCATGGTTGTTTGCCTTTGCTTCCACTCCTGTCAACAGTTAGGTGGCTGCCTAGCATCTTCCTTTGTTGATTCTAGTTAAAATAAAAAAAAAATAGCTAGTTAGGCAGCTTTCTCCTTATATCTTGCTGTATGTTATTCCTGTTATTGTCTTAATTGTGTTTGAAATGGAGAAAGGATTCAACAAGAGTTTAAAAAAATGTCAGTTGAGGTCACAACTCCCCCACAGGATACCAGAGACTTGGATGTTATTTGTTCCTACAGCATTTTGATGTCAATTGCGAGTTCTCAAGTTTTCAGCTCCAGCACTTTGGTGGATCTGTGCATCAAGTTAATTGTACATGATCTTCTGCCTCCAGACCCTCGGAGACCTGAGGGAAAAGGACAAAATCAAAGATAAGGATAGAGACTCTATAAAAAGAAAATCACATGACCTGACTATATCTTTGAATCTGAAAGTTTCTAAACCTCAGGATAAGGGCAATTCATTTCCTTCTACCTCCACATCTACAGCTAAGTCAGCTGAGACTATTGTAATCAGAGACAAGTCTCCACCCCAGCTCTGAATTGACACTCATTGGAAATCAAACTGTCAAGATTTGTTCTTTCCAAGCCTCCTTCGGCTACCTCCTTAAGATCTGTCTAGGATATTCAGGAGTACTACTGAAATGGATTGGGAGCCTATGATGAAGGCCTTTTTTTAAGTTCATATGGAATTTGGCGTCATTCCTTTCCCCTCTGCTCCTAGGGTGCATCATTTGGTCCCCTCATAATTAACTTCTTCCCCAGTACCTTTTTCTGTCCAACATCTGTATGTCCCTACCAAATCAGTCTAAGTCTACTCTCCCTAACATTTGAAAAGGATTCTTGGATGTATGCCCAAATGGAGTCCACTCCTTTCTGTAGCCAGATTTGGTGACTTCTCTGGACAGTGATGTAACTTTTGACCAACACGTGTCCATTGTAAAATGTCCATCTATATTGCACAGCATATAAACAAAGGGATTGTGTCTAGGTCTAGGGATGTCATTGCCCCTCCTGTACTCAACCCTCATTAGGCCAGTCATTGATTGTAGTACACAGTATCAACTCTCATTAGGCCAATCATTGACTGTAATGCCCAGACATATGCTACAACTGGAACGTCCACAGAGATACCGTACTAAAAAGATACAAGGCTTGAACAACACATCCTACATGGAATGACTCCAAGCCTTGTCACTGTACTTGGTATCCTGCAGACTGATAAGGGGTGACCTCCATCCATCCATCCTTAACCCCTTTCCCCATTTTTGCACATGGGGTTGGGGTGTCACTTCAGCAGTAACAATCACCTTGAGCCAGGGTTTATACCACCTGGTGGTTAGCCCTGCCATGGTAATTCATTTGTTCCACTCACTTGCACACACACTCTCACCTATCGCCAATTTAGTGTCCAGTCCACCTACTGCATGTCTTTCGAGTGTGGGAGGAAACCGGATCACCAGGAGAAAACCCAAGTGACCGCAGCGAGGACATGTGGACTCAGCACAGAAGGAACCCCAACCAAGAATCGAACTAGAGAACCTCTTGCTGTGAGGTGACAACACTTGGCAGCCACCAAGAGATGACCTGTGTCTGGCATATAAAGTGTAAAGAAATTGGACAGTGTCATCTGTGGTAGCATGCCTGGCTGAAGTTTTGTATATAATTTCAGATTGTCTCAGCTAGATTAGTTAAGAGTTTTTCTGAATGTTGAATTTCTATCCTGCAATATTTATTTCATTTTCTTCGTGATTGAGTTCTGTTTGTTTGTTAGGAATTGTTGTTTTATATTTTTAATCATTTTGCTCATTATTAAATATTTTTTATTAACTTACATTGTGGCTGGACAGTCAGAGTTTGTCTTTAGTGATCTGTGAGTGCTTATACTTGCTTTGATAATTCCCAGGGGGACTTCGAAAGGTTGGCTGCTTAGGTCATTTGCTACTGTTTGTTTTAATATTTAATTTTCATAACTGGACACTCCTTTAGAAGGGCTTGAAGACACTCTGGTGACAGCATTACCGTAATATTGTGGGGAAGGGACACAGAAATCTGTGTCAGGTTTTCCCAGAAGTGTTTGGATGTGTAAGATTTCATTTATTTAAGTGTGAGTGTATCAGAGGTCTTAAAATGGGACACATTGCTCTGAAGTGTGTCATAAGGAGTTATATTTGAGGTGGACAGATGTATATGGTCCAATCCCAGGTTATAGTGTGTGTTCCTGTTGTGGTCTTAGGGGAAATTTGTGGAATATTACTCCTGTTTGTGACAGTCTCACATTGGAGCTTGAAGCTCCTTAGTTACTGACCCAGGATAGTAAGGGACTTCACATTAATTGGTGGCAGTCCGGTGGGATATTAACCGGACATCACGTTAATTGGTGACAGTCCAGTGGGATAACTGGATGTCACAAAAGACATACTCCATTCTATTTCTGATGGATTTATTGTACATTAACAAATCAAGTGGCATCAGATGTGCTCTGTCTAGGGATCTAAACCTCTTCTGCAGTGTCAACAGAATGGTTTGGAAGGACGTGAATATTTCCAAGATCATACTGCTGCTGTGGAACAGACTCCCCATCCACGTAAAACAAAGTTCATCTTTGTCCATATCCAGGTGCAACTTGGACCTATGTATTGGAAAGAGAAAATTTACTCAGGACCTGCCCCTGTATTACTAATGGAAAGAGGCTGCTCCTAAGCGCTTTATCAGTTGTATGGGTCTCCTCAAATTATCTGTGGTATGAACACCGTTATTCTTTTTAAGGGCTATATATAACTATTGACCATGGTATGGGTAAGGCAAACCTGTATCCAAATTGGATAAGTTAAGTTAAGCACAAAAAAAGGAACTTGGCTAGGCTTAAAATGACCTTCAAGGGCAGCTAGCCTAGTTCTTACAGTGAACCTATAAGAAGGATCAGAGTGCAGAAACCCCTGGAGAACAGAGCTTGCAAATCTTGATCTGGCTTTGAAGAATGTGCCATTCTTGTAATGGTTAATGAAAATGTGGTTAGATGAGCAAGTTGTTGTCTCTAGAGGAGTTTGAGTCCACTCCTTTCCAAAATGCGCTAGAAGTAGCCAAAACTCTGGTAGAGTGAGCCAGACCTTCTGAGAGATGGTCTTTCCATAGTGAGAGTAACAGAAATTAATTGAAAGAAAAAACATTTAGAATTTGACAGTTTTGACTTTCAATTAAATAAAATAAAGAGTGGGCCAGAAACCAAGTCCATATTGCTGTCAGTGTAATATTTGAGTTCCCTCTAGACCACCAATGTATGTAGGATTCTCTCTCTTCTATTTTTTGGCTGAGTAAAGAACACAGGGAAATGAATAGATTGATTTTAAAGTAAATTCAGAGACAACTTTAGGCATAAAGGAATAGTTGGTTCTTAAGTTTATTCTAGCCTTATGAAAGATGAGAAAGTGTTGAATCGCTCTTAAAGCTTAGATGTTCTTTTCTGGTTTTATCAGGTACAAAATAGTATCCTCTGCAAATAAAGCCAATTTTTCTTGATTACCATACTAATTATATTTCTGAATCCCTTATTTTCTTTGCCACTGGTTCTAAGTGTAAAGCAGATAACAAAGGAGAAAGAGGACACCCCTGCCTGGTTCCTCTGTTCAAACAGAACTTATCAGGGAGGAATCAACCCACTTTAATTTTTACCTTTAATCCAGTGTCCTCCTAAATAACATTATTTTGTCAGGGAATGCAGATGTTTCCATTGCCCTTCTCATAAAATGATTTCTGTGCATTGACTCACCAACAACATTGATATTTTCTTACATTCTGCTTTTCTCTGGATCGTTTTATTAATGTTGTCAAATGTTTGCCTTCCCTCCACAAAACCAAATTGATCCATAGCTATCATTTGGCCATTTTTAGCCGTTATAGACTTAAACATTTTATAACCGTGGTTTAGAATCAATATGGACACATATGAAACTGGATCGGATGGGACTTTTACCATATTTAGATATTACAGCCTCCACAGCTCTATTTCAGAATGTTGGAGCTTCTCCTCCTTTTCAGTATACTTAAAGACTTCCACATTGTTATCACTTTCTTACCTCTTAGCTGCCAAACTTCACAGGAATACCATATGTTCCTGGAGACTCTCCTGTAGATTGGTTATACATCACCATTTTCTTACCTCTTAGCTGCCAAACTTCACAGGAATGCCATATGTTCCTGGAGACTCTCCTGTAGATTGGTTATACATCACCATTTTTATTTCATCTCCTCCTGTCACAGCTGTTGGTAATCTAGCCTCATTTATCTCTAACCTTGGCTTATTTAATTGATCCATAAACATTTCTATTTATAGTCTTTCTTGCTGTCCACATTTCTGTGCTTTGTACAGATTTCATAACATTTCCAAAGTATTTATAGTACCTCTCTACGTGATCTCTTGTTATTTTCCTTGTTATAGGTGCTTTAAGCTTGTCAGCAACACTTTCTACGTTGTTACCTGAGCTGTTGTGCTAAAAGCTTTTTTGCTCTGGAGTCATTTAGTTGCTTAACAGCAGTCTTTCTAAAATCATGCATGCTATCAAGGTAGTCCCTGATTTTCTCTTTAGCACTCTGCAAACGCAGCAATTTTTTTGGTTTTGTGAGATTCCCCTTATTTTGCACTCCTTTAACCTTTGTCAGTCCCTCTAAATAATTCTGTCTTTCTTGTATTTCTGCTCTATTTTTAAACTCCACTTTCATTTTATCCCACTCCCTAGCTATAATTTCTGAAGAAAACTTCTGTTTTCTCTAAAAACTCCTGAATAGTTTCCACTACCCATTCCTTACATTCCTCCCTGTTTAATATATAGGTGGGGAAGCACCAGTGTCTCTCTATATATCACTATGCTGCATTTTCTTTCTAGTTATCATTGGCACATGATGTGAAGTAGTTACTGGATGAGTATCAGAGCTCGCAACCAAATGCACATGTTCCTGTGAGAGAGAAATTCTGTCTAGTCTAGCCCAGTTTTGTACCTTGGGGAATGATATGTAAATTCTGTCTGAGCTCTTATTACTGAATTCACATCTTCCATACCAAATATTTTCATAGATTTACCATCATTTGCTAGATTTTCCATTGTAGGCCCCCCCAAGTACATCCTTACTGTTACAAATCAAATTCCAGTTTTCACCTGTGTGTAATATTCCCTGCTGAAAGGTGATTATTTCTCCCAGAATTTTCTTAAGCTTCATAGTAGCAGTTTTTGGTGGAATGTAAATACATGCCAGTGTAATCCTCCTCCCTTGCCTGTTAACCCTTTCCTGCAACAAATCTACCATTATCCTCTGTTTTTTTTTCTCTCCATCTGCTATCACTATTGGATCTCCTCTAGCAATTAATGTAAGTACTCCCCTTTTTCCTCTGATCCAGATACTGTACTGAATAACCATCCTGAAATTCATTCTTTATCAAATCGTCATGCTCAGTTTTTTCCTAATATGTCTCCTGTAGCATAGCTATTTGCACTCTGAATTTTTAATACAGTTCACTGTACTTTTTTGTATATACCTGTGGACCGTTCCCATTGAAAGATAATATTGAAAGTGCTGCCATTATACTAAAAAGTCATTATTCCCAGCTGTTATGTATAACAGCTTTTCTGATGTTGAGTTTCAGCTTTTGTGTTGTTATATGCATACAATAATGTTTGGCAAGTTGAGGTTTTATACAGTTGTTTATGTTATATCCAAACCTATCTTACAAGACATGTTGTTGGAATAATGAAAGTCCTCAAAAAAGAAAAATACACCCCAAACCTATTAACTTAATACAAACCAGTTTACATTCATTTACCCATATTGTAGTCGGTCGAGTGGCCGAATTCTGGTATGTCTTTAATAAGTCCTGAATTCAAATCTCCCTACCACTCTGGGGCTAGGAACAAGTGTTAACATGGGTTGAGAAGGTGGCGAGATTTGTCAGATGGACAAATTGGTATTCGGCATTTTCAACATTCGTATTTCAGACTTTGTACAAAGTGGATCCGACCAAGTGCAGTATGGGTAAATGAATGTAAACCATACAAAACCCTCCCCATAGGAACAGTTGTCCCAGATTGACAGCTATGATCACTGGCTTGAATTAACCTATAATGAAGGTTATCCATGCTAAGATGCATAGTATAGCTTGTAAGTCTACATACACAAAGTGCTGCCTGTTTTTGTCTTATCTTTATTCCTGTACCAGATGTAGAAAATAACTTGAATGATTCCAGAAGTCATTATCTGCCAACCTTTGAAAGAAAAAAGTAGTCTGTTTTTATTGTCCTTATCAGCTTGCCTCCACAGAAACATGAGAACAAGATGCATAGTTTATTTCAGCTACAAATGTCTCATGTTGTAATGTGGACCTTTAAAGAAAAACATTTTGTTACATTCAGTGTTCTTTTATTTACTTGCATCCACTTAAAACTTGTTGTTAGAACAAGTAAAGTGCCTTAATCCCATCATTCATTCATGCAAAAGTAAGAAAAAGCATATCAGTTTTACTTATGCCATACTCTTTGTCCAGACTTTCTTCTCTTTTTACATTGCAGTGCCCACATTTCTTAAAATTGAACAAGAAGGAGGAAAAGGGGGGGGGGGCATCTTTTTACTCCGGTATCCATATTACACACACAAATAACTGAAAATTCTTCACTATATGACATGCATGTTTTATACAAATATTGTCAAGAACAGAAATTTTATACTTACTGTTAATCTTCCCTTTCTTTTCTCTTTAATATTCTTTCAAGCATTAATGACATGAGGTACAGAATATGCTTTGGAGTCCCCTGCAACTTTAAGAAAGTCAAAGTCCAATATTTTCAGGTTTTCTTGTTCTACCATATTCCACACACATGATTTGATGCTTTGTAATCCCACATTTATTCATTAATTTCTGAGTTACTGGTGTTCTTCCTGTCTAACTTCATCTCCCAACTCCATTCTCTGGTCCATTTTCAGTTTATTCCTGTTTTTTCTATTCAACTCCTGTGCTTTCCTCTGTCCTTCAAGCATTTTCCTTTGGAACATTGGAAAGTATTTCACTTGCATGATATCTCTGTAAGCTTTATTATTTTTCGACAAATTTTTATATTTCCTCCTTTGCATGTTTTGCATCAAAATATGATTTTGACCCTTCAGGAAGAGTATTCTGAAGATAGCTGGATATATCAGCTTGAATATCTCGCCAGCTTCTTTACTTTCTTGATTGCTGGGTTGTATTTACTTGTCTTTTGCCTGATGTACAGTGAGTAATAATTTTCCACAAATGCTGCACTGTCTCCACCTTTTAGTAGTTTGTCCTTCAGTCACAGTTTTGTCAGAATCAACTCTCTCTGCTGGTAGGATTGCATCTTTACTATTAGAGGTATTGGCTGATTTCTCTTGTCCAGGTTTGGAGCATACACATGCCCTTTCATTTAACAACTGCTGTGGAATACCAGTCCATTGTCTTATTTGTATTTTCATCAAATTAACACAGCCTTTCCTTCCAGTTTCCATGGAACAGCAGAAAATCTCATGTTTTCTCTATTTGCTCTGTTCTGTAATTCAACCATTTTTTTAAACATTTCTTCTTGAGCGGTTTTGTGCTCAGCCAGCCTTTTCTTCATTTCATCTTCTGATGTCTGCAGATTTATAAGATCATCTCAATATCTGTTTAAAGCTTCTTCCATTTTTTCCATCCTTTTGTTGTTTGAGTTGATGTACTCCTTCACTGTTTCACTTATTTTGATCAGCTCTGAGCGCATTTGACATATTTGTCCTCTAGATTACTTGAAGTCATGTCTTACAATAAAGCTGGAACTTGAACTGCTTTTTTGCTGAACAGCTGCAGGATTCTTCCCAGCCAGTATTTTCTTCTTACATTTTGTGGTTTATTTTCTTTCAGGTTCTCTCAGTTTCTTCTTTGCTGGTATCCAGGCAGTGTACTTACTAGCCAGTAATTGAAATTTACCCAAAGAGACAAATTCACTGGCTCTGTTTCCGGAGTTTCTGTTTTCAAAATGCAAGAGCGAAAATTAAGGTGTTGCTCGGTGTGCAGCCATCTTGGAAGTAGAGTTTCCAAGACAGAGTTGATTCCAAGGAGGAGGCCCTGTTTTTGAGGTGGATGTATATGCAAAGCCCCAAATCTGTTTTAGCCAGAACAAATAAGAAAGGAGAGATCTAAAGGCAGACAAGCTCTGACTAAAATGTGAATCTTAAAAGATAAGTAAGACAGGCCTGATTTTGAGCAATTCACAGAGGTACTGGAGAGCCAGGAGGTCCTCCTCAGTGAATGGGTCCTGGTTCCTGTTGTGTTACCAACTAGAAAATCTCTTCCATTTGGCTATATAGGATTTTCTGGGCTCTTTTAATGACTGCTGCATCCGGTCATAGAAAGATGCCCGAGTGGGATCAACATTATCCACAAAGTCAGGTGGAAGTTTTACATGTTGGGAGTGGATCAGTGATCCCTCTCCTAGTGTGAGTTTATCCATTCTATAGGGAAGTTTGTGATAATTGCCTTTGGTCATTTTTATGACAAGGGAGAACCAGTGTTGTCTGGGCTAAAAAGGGGTAACCAGTATGATAGAGATTCCTTCTGAATCTTTAAAAGAACTCTGGTTATCAGAGGAAAGGGGGGAAAAGCATAGAAGGACATTCCTAGCCAATGAAAGGAAAAAACACCTATCTTCTAGGTCTTTTTGCAACATATCGTACAGCAAAATTTCTTTAACTCTCTATTGTCAGTGGAGGCAAGCAGATGGTGTTCCCACATGTGGATAATCTCCTGGAAGACCATTGGGTGCAACATGCATGTGTAAGTGTTTTTTTTAAATCGCTTAACCTCTGCCACTGCATTTTCCTCAAATGGTATGTAAGTAGCCTGGAGGGAAACATTGTGCTGAGTTGAAAATTCTGAGGTGATCATTTTTAGTCAGCATTGGGTGTAAAATCTGGTTCCTTGTTTTTATATACCACATCACAGTGGTATTGTCTGTGAGTACCAAGTAGTCTTGGAGTCCACAAGTGATACAGTGCCCTTAATGTGTTTGTTAAGGCCATAATTTCCTTGATGTTTGTTTTTTTATTGAAGTGCTTATTTCAATTTTCTTGTTCTCTGGGTGTCCTTGAGTACTCCCCAATGACTGAGTAGGAGAGGGATTAGGAGATGTGACGACCCACCACTGGACCAGTAATCAAGGAGCCTCAATCCTCACCAGTGGCACCAGTGGGGGACGTACACTGGGAGGATGACCGGTACACACAGTATTTCCAGATGCAGTTCTCTGCATCAAGTGAAATTTCCCTTAAGAGCACACACAGACCACAGTCAGTCTGAGGCTTCTTTCCTCCTTTCTCCAGATCCCTAGTAAGACTCCCCACTGGCACAGCTGTAGAGCTGAGTCCTTAGCCAGGGTCCCAAGCCAAGTCCTCCAACACTCTCTCTGTCCAACCAGTGCTTCGTATCCCTGCCCAAGTTGCTGACACACACAGTCTTGGAGATTTGTTTTACACACACACACACACACACACACACACACACACACACACACACACACACACACACACGCACAGGAAAGGTTGGCACAGGTTTACTATCTATGCCCCCTTCTGCCTAGTCTATAAGGTAGTTATCACTGCCACCAGAACCCCTTATCAGCTACTTTAAGGCCCTTAACAAAGGGCGTCCAATCTTACTGTGAAATATTAATACTAATGCAAATGGCAGTTTGACCAAGAGCAATGCTGTTAGGAGTACCACCAAGTAAATATGCAAGTACTCTCAATATCTCTACACAGAGCAGCCACAACGAAAGGTTTAAATATATTTAATAAATAGTAAAATAACAATACAATATTAAATATATATTCACAGTGACATCAGAGTTCAAAACCACAGAAAATATTTAAAACAATATTGCAGGACAGTCTGAAATAAATAAAGAAACATGTCTAAACTAAGCTTCACTATATTCTGACTGAATCTTTGAGAATTAGTATAACCTAAGAACCTACTAGTAGAGCAAGGCAGATAAGTTGAATGGATCTTCTAGTTGTTGTCTGGTCCAAAACATGATGCAGTATGCTCTGTCTCACTAAGAGACTTCTCAGATTAGTATCTCAAATATTACTGCTGGGATAGCTTGCAGAATGGCATCACTTATTGCCTTCTGACTCTAGTTCCCAGGCAAAACCCCCCACTGCTGGATGGAAGCTGGCAGTATATTTAGTATCTACCTGTGAAAATACATAGACCTCAGATCTTTGGCAGATGCTGGAAGTCATAAAACAATTGCATTCCTTCATGCTTTCAAGACTAGTAATTAATTCACCCTAAAGACAATACAAAAATCTTCAAATCACAGATTATTGTGTCTCTAGCTGCATTGAAAACTGAAAGATGCCATCTTTTATTGTGTAGCCTGTAATTTAATTTCAGCTATTTTCCTAAAATTTGCTGGACTGAAGTTAACCTCCTGCATTCCAGTTTCCACTGTTAAAAATATATACATTTAGACAGTTACAGTAGGGCATATACATTTCTATTTTCTTCCAGTAGGGCACACTGTGGATGCATTTCAAACATAAACACTTTGTAAAATACCCTTTCAACACACGTCTGTACAAACCAGTTTGATACACACATGACACAGTTCTAATACAGTTGTAATACAAGCATCTTATATAAATCATTTAATATTCACAAATGACATATAATTATTTACAAAATTCCAGCTAGCTGTGCTGGCATCTCCTTTTGTGACATGAGGGAACATTGGTAGATGCATATTAAATGACGTCTGATCCATCCTACTGTAAGAGTTCATTCTTTACAAGTTCCAAAATAGGGACAGGAAAGAATAGAGCATACTGATGTTGATTTTACAATAGTTTGAGAAACCATTGTGTTTTTCTTATGTGCAGTCAGGACAGTGGAGGCCTTGTATTCCAGAGTTGAGGTATTCCTTTGCTGTGGTCAGTTTGATGCATAAACTTTATGAATTGGAGATGGTAGAATGCAGCACTTGCCAGGGGAAAATAAGCCATTGTGAGAGATGTTTCCTGTAGGCATCCTAGAATTGTCAACCAGTGAGTAGGAATGATCAGTATTTTCTCCGATGTGAGATGAAAACCTAGCTTTTGAAACAGGTTCATGACAAAAAGAAGGGATATTTATTTCAGAATTCTTAAGAGCCTGTCTTTTAGGAATCATTCAAGTAGGAGAAAGCAATTATTGGTGCCATACATTTTGTAAGTACCCTTGGAGCTGTGTGTGGAAAGCTCAAAGTGTAAGGAAGTAAATTGAAAAAGTATACCAGATGCAGAGAATTTTAAATGTTTTAGTCTGAGCTCTCTGAACAGGAATATAATGCTAGGCATCTCTGAGATCCAGAGTAACACAGAAGGCATGAAGAGAAAGAGCCTGAATGGTAAGTGTTTTGAATTTTGGAACTTTTATGAATAGACTGAGAAGAGTGAAGGATGCAAAACTGGTCTCCAGTTTCTGTCTTTCTTGGGTAGTAGAAATGTTCCAGAATGAAATAATTTTTTCTTTGGAATTTTGAAACTGGTCTTATGGACACGCAAGAATAATATTTGAGAGAGAAAGGGAGGAATCCGATCATTTTCGTTCTTTGGATGTGGATGAACCTCTAGGTTTGGAGGAAAGGAGTTCCAGATCTAACTTTATCCATTTTGAATTGCTTCCAGTACCCACAAATCTGTTGTGATTTGTTTGCAAAGGGGAAAGAATAAGAAAAATTGCTTGCTAGTTCGGGTGGATGGTCAGGGTGGTGGAGAGGAAAGGATTGGGATGAGTATCATCATACATTTCTCTTGGCATGAAATAGAGTTTGGGATCCATTCCCTTTT
>NC_056736.1:71871110-71898610 GCF_019279795.1 Protopterus annectens | reverse complement strand
GCAGGCATCCAAACTCAGTTGCCAGATAAGTTTCCGGTACTCCAGTCTAGTTTTCCAGGCCCCCCCCCCCCCGAGTTTCACCTGTTCCAAAACCCAAAATTTGAAATTGGCTTGACTACAATAACAGGAATGCCTAAATAAAGTTTCTTTATGCTCTGTCTTTTGCACATAATATAAGAAGCAGTGTAAACAATAGGCCAGGTATATCGCCTCACAGTTACCTGTTGTTGGTAATATAAATTTCAAACTGGGTAAATGCAACTCCATGCTGTTTGCAGAAAAGGGACATTGTGGGCACATCCCACACTTAAATTACCCTTTTCTAGACCTGTCATTGAGTGATGACCAGTCATTTTAAAAACTATTCAAGTTTGGACCTCTTTTAAAACTAAATTTCACTGTTCTAGTGTACACGTTTAAACTGTTTGGCATAGCGGCAAAAAGGTTCCAATATTTAGTAATAATTTCCTGAACCATCTTCGTATCCTGATTATTTTTTAAAACAAAATACAGGCCCGTATTACTCGCCTTGCCAAGTTCCACTTGTGTCTGTGTATTAGTATTGGGGGTAATACTGTTTGATTCATGTTGATTCACATGCCGTAAAACTCATTAAAGGACTAAACTTTTTACCCCATCCCTGTAAAACCACCTCGTTCAAAGGGGTCAGTGAGTACTTTGGGATACCCTCTAGCTAAAAACAAACTTTCAGTAAAATTGAACTCCTTCACTAAGTCTTTCTTTAATGTAGTCATATAGGCTGCTCACACCGTCTGACCCTTTACAGTATTAATCTATTGAAAATAAGGATGGTTGCTATTGTAATGTAGATAGGAATTGGAGAAATGTTCCTTCCTAAACAATCTGGACACATATCTCTTATTGATAATATCCTTTGAAATTTTGACATCTAAAAAAACGAGTCTCCACCAGTCCTACTTTGTATCTAAAAAAAATATCTGTAGTGTTAAAAATATAAGTCATAAGAAGTTTGATAATATTCAAAGGGCCGTTCCATACAATAAAGATGTCATCTGAAAAACGATAATATCCTTTTATATATTTAAAATAACAAGAACTGAATGCAAAATGTTGTTCCTAATAAAGCAGTACAATATTAGCAAAAACAGAGGAACACTAATCACCCGTAGCCAACCCCATCCAACTGCTTGTAGTATTCTCCTTGGAAAAAAAATATTAATTTATCTTTCATAATCAATTCCATGTTTTCCATAATTAATCTAAAATCATTATGGGACAAAAAAATCTAATTCTGTCAAAATTTTGTCAAACCACTGTAATCTTGTACTATGGAATTACAGAGAAAATATCTAAATTAGGATCAAAAACTAATTTCTCCATTTTGACCAAAAAGTCCCAAGGATCAGTCAAAATAAAAATCAGTCAAACTATGCTGGTGCAAACCATAGAACATTTTTAGTTTCATGTCTATAAAGATGGCTAAAGGTTGGGCTTTCGAATCAGTTGACACAACTGTAAGGCTCACAGGGGGGTTGAACACATTTTTTTAACTTTGGGGATACCGAATATCCCAGGAATACAAAGTTTTCAAACTTTCAGATACTCTTATAATTTCTTATTGATGGCTCCCTGTAACAAGTTATCTTCCAAAATCATATAAATGTTTCTGTAGGCTAACTCAGTCGCATTACCTGTCTTGAAACAAACTATTTCTAGATGATTGTCCTCCACTATTGTTCTTTGTTAATCCTACAGTGGCATATCAGTTCTAGGCAGTATCAAGGCACATGCTACAAGAGCCTTGGGTATTACAGTGGCGTACTTGAAAGTGATGGACTCTTAAAGCACTCTAGAGATAGCTAATTAGTCCTTTGTACATACATTTAGAAAGCATTACACACTGAATTCCCATCCCAGATCCAGAGCTAGCATTGCAAGCGCCATTCACATGGGGCTCCTGCACCCTTCTCCTTCCTCCTCCCAGGTTGGATAAGCTTTGATAATCAACCCAAATAGCTAAAGGCTACTGCAGCAATGGGAATGGTGAACATAGTACAGTTGTGTAAGAACTTGCTATAGCAGTAGATGTTTGAATTTCACACTGCCACAGTAGCCACCCCCTCCTTCCACCCCCTTTTCTATGCATAATTGTTGTTTTGGGGATATTAAATGTTTTTGTGTTTATGCCTGTGATTCAGGATGAGGTTGTTTTTTATAGTTTTTCTATGGGCAAGAAAGTCCTGAACTGAGTTCTTTCTGGCTGCTGTTTATCTGATTGGTACTGACCAATCGTTAGCAGAAGGAAGATTTGGCAGGAGCCAGAGCTTTTGAAGCAGAACGGTTGTTGCTTCATAGGTGGGGAAGCGGCCCATATAGCCAAAGGTTTCTGCAGCAGTGTGGAATTTGAACATCTATTTTTATAGCAATTTTTTACGCAACTGTGCTTATTTTTTGCATCTGGTCTTTGATGGTGTGCCAGGCTGTAGACTTTTAGTGGTCTCCCTCAGATCAGCACAAAAGGGGTTGGGAACATCTTATGGACTGCCCAAGGATTCCAACAGAGCCTCAGCAGAGTTGTCCATCTGTGACCAGTGGAAAGAGGCAGAAGAGCTTCTGAAGGCTTCTAAACTGATTTTCTCTTTTTGGAAGTCAGAAGATTAATGTTGAGGAAGCCGAGCCACTATCTGTCCACAAATGGATAAGGGCCTTGAGGTGTTGATTCTTATGAAAAATATTAAGGCTGTTGAGCAGATTTTATATTGCCTTATGGGTAAAATACAGGCAAATCGTATAAGAGCAGACTTTGTATGCCTCCCCATATAAAAAACAAACTAAGATTTGTGTAAATGTAAATTTTTCTTTTCAAATTTTATTCAAAATTGAAAAGAAGGCCCCCAGAGGGGATACTTATCTTCCCAAAAGGTGATACGAGCAGACCGCCAAAACACTGAAGGCGCAATTAAGTTAGTCTGAAGACTTAATTTGGCAAGAAAGCTGTGATTTTTTTTGTCTCCCTTATAGGTTCATAGGTTGGTACTAGGCTATCGGCCCTAGGGCCTATACAAGCCTATAACAATTCCCTGGCTATTTCTTCCCACAGTATTTACTTCCCTGGACCCCTGTCTAGCAGGGCAACTGACGTGATCCTTTTATGCTAGAACACTGTCTTACTGTCTCGGATGTATTGTGGGCCTGGAAGGCGCTTAAAGGCTTTTACATACTGGACATATGTCCAGTCTTTGGCAGAATACTTCCCATATAGCTTTGTGCTATTGCAACTATGATCTAGTGATGAACATCATGTTATGTTATTCAGTTTACCTGTTTGATTTCAGAAAACATGCAGTTAAGTAAATCTTCACAGTACCTTTAAAATGGTTTCATAGTATATGTAGGTACACACAAACACTTACCTTAAGTCGTATGTTTCTGTTTCAGGGCACCTGAAATTATTCTGGGTTTACCATTCTGTGAAGCAATTGATATGTGGTCTCTGGGCTGTGTCATAGCAGAGCTATTCCTTGGGTGGCCCTTGTATCCTGGAGCTTCTGAATATGATCAGGTAGGTAAGGCTCAGTAGTTGAAAATTAAGCTTATTAGGTGAAGCAAAAAAAAAAGGCAGCCTTTAGTGTTTTTTCAGAACCATTTTCATTTTCAGGATTGCGGGCTCTGCTGGCTGCAATGTGTACATGTGCACTTCACCTTGATGGTCTTGGGCATAGTTGGTTTAAAACTGAACCCTGTAAATGTTCTTCCCCTGCTATGATACATGTTTGGTCATATTTCTTTTGCTGTAATTGTGTATTGTTGATGCATTATGAACAGACAGTTCCTGATTTGTTAGTTCTACAAACAGCTATATTTTTTGAATTTCAGTGCACTTTAGGTAAATGTTCTCATATCTGGAGAAGTCATAAACCCAAACTTCTAGTTGTTCTCTGTGTTGCTAAATATAGATACACAATTGATTTAGAAATGTGTATGACTTGGATGGAGTGGATAATGAGGCTAAATGTTTATGTAATCTTTAATTCTTTATGAAATGGTTTCTGTGTTAGGTGCAGTGTTTCAGGTGGACTCGTGCATCTTCAAGTAAATTAATGATATGAAAAAAAAACTCCTTAAACACACAAGTCTTATAAAATTCGTCATGCAGAATGTTAACCAGCATAAAATGAATGCCTTTGTTAAGCTGTACACCATCACAACTGTTCAAAGAATCCCAGGTAAAAATAATATATTCAGAAAATGAAGGGTGACTTGTAGCCTGGCAGCTAAGTCGCTGTTTAATGTATAAGTGTAGTAGTGCAAACACTACAGTAGTGTTCTGCTGCAGAAGGATGGTGATTGCTATTAATTGTACAGCACAAAAACTGTGTGTAAGATATGCAGAAAACTGTGAAGACCAGAAGCTGTGAATGTAGTGGTTTTGAAAGGTTTGCAGATCTGATAGCGTAGAACTACGCTGTGGTTGTAGCATTGCACAGGGCAGACGTCTTTACTTAGTATTGAAGTATGTTTCCTCTTATGATGGAGATCATACAGAAAGCCAGGCAGCACAAGTTAATGATCATTCTCACAGCTACATCATCACCTTGTTGGAGCTCCAGCTTCCATTGTATCTGTACACACACTTCCTACTTCACCTTTCAGGCAGACTGCAGCCAGATATTCATTCCTTTTGGCTAACTGCACGTTGTTTTCACTTTGATTATTTGTTAGCAGCCCTTCTCTTTTAGAGTGGTACAGCATAACTGACACTTTTCAGAAACCAGACTCTGTTAAGACCTAACAAAGGTTAAATGGATGTGCTTCTTATCTGGCTTATCTGAAAAAAGTTAAAATTCCTTTACCATTTCATTTATTTTTGTATATCCAGCCCAAACTTTTAGTTGTAGACTTGATCTCATTTTTGTTCAAGTCCGCCTAGCAATTGGATGTAATTTTTGTCTGTGTACCAATTCTTCAGCCTTGAGCTCTTTATAGGTATGCAGAGCCTTTGTCAAAGGTATGTTCTCCTAAGGCCACTGTTAAAGAATGCTTGCTTTGTGCTAGAAAAAAATAACTTTGCCCCATTTTACCCTGCAGATTTTTCAAACTTAAAATGTCTTTTTGGAAGTTCTTCCTTTCTGCTGGCCAACACTTCATTAAAGAGAATTTCTGAATTGCGGGTCTTCTGAGAAAACCCCACCCCCAGTTCTAGTTTTTCAGATGTATGGTACTTTCTCTGTACTTATCCCTCCTTTATGCTTAACCTTGCTACAGAATCCAGTATCTACCTTTACATTCACCTTTCAGTTTTCTTCCTCAGTAGTCTTACCTGTGGAGAATACCTCCTTCAGTGTTTGGGTGTGCACCATCAGTTGAAATTTTATATCCTTAACATTAGGTCTGTCAAAAAAATTCACAGCTGTTTTTGTGCTTCTGTAATAGTAGTAATAATAGTAATGATAAAAAACTTGGGTGCAGGTATGGAAGGTCACCTTAGCAGAATAACTTAACTGATTGCACTCAGTTGTGATACAGTAGGTTTCAAGCTGGATGCAGTATCCGAAAGAAAAGCCTCTTCCTTTTTAAATGAAAGGCATGTAGAGAGCATAGCTGCATCCAGAGTTTATTCCAGGTCGTACCTAAAAGGTATTTGTGGAACAGGAACTTCAGTCTCATAAGGTGCTTGTAAGCTGGTTGTGATATCTAGGTTACTCTATGGAGCTGCCTTTATAAGGGGTGTGTTCTCGTAAGGGAGACTGCCCAGGAGAATTATCTTGGGAGTCTTTCCTTCTGTTACCTAGGATGGACCTGATTTACTTGATAGGAAGTAGCTATGCAACATCCTTGGTTAGCATAGCCACCATTCTTTCCTCCCCTCTTCTGGTGGAGTTGATCTAGAAGCACAATATTATGCATTTTCTCCACGTTGCACAGCTCCCAAATGATCTGGAGGGGGTGGCACTGTGGTGTGTTGTGGGCATACCTCTCAACTGTACCAAATTCCTCTGTATTTACAGTTTTTGGGTTTCAAAATAAAATGGTGTCACAACTTTTTTTTATTTTTAATTTCATTTGTATGCTCATGCTGAAGTCATCAGGTACAACGAGCATATCCTGCAGCATTATCAATGCATGATATATGATTTTACATTAGACCAGGAAAACAGCAAGAGTAATTACCAAAGTTTTAAAAAATTGCTATGTGCTGTGGGAAATGACAGTGCATATCATGTCTAATTTTTAATGTACTCTGTACTAGTTAACTAGTAACATTCCCTATGGGCTTGTGGGTGATGACAGTGCATAACTTATCTAGGACAGCAATAAAGACAAATTACATTGAGCAGGATAACACAAGTGTTGGGGACGATAATGTAATATACCGTGCATGATTTGCACGTCTATGTGGTTTGAGCAGTTGACTTTAAGGCAGCCTTCTGGCTTGGGCAGTGTCAGTAATAAACATTGCTAGCTGTAAAGCTAAAGATTAAGAAGATACTTGCAGGTATAAGTTTTTTAACATTTTGAAGGTTATATGCATCTTAAAATGCAGTGTAAGGGTGTAAAACGGAAGAGAAGATTAGCTTGTGAAAAGGAAGCTCCATCTCCTGAATAAGAATTTCTTCAACAAATGCTTGCCTTTAACACATGAAATGGTCTTATCTTCACCGTTACATTCCACGTATCCACCCATGTAAATATAAGACTTTAGTAGAAAAATAGATCTGAATTCTAAACTGTACATGGAACATTACTTTGCACACCAAATACTCTACTGATACGAAACGTGAAGTCAAGTCCCTGCAAATACATGCTGCAAGGGGTGCTATCCTGCCACTATAACCTTGATAATCAAATAAATAAAACCATAATTTGTTACTCCTATTCGGCTATCTTTTTAAATGAAAAACCTTTGTTAAAATCCTGACCAGAAAACATTGCATTGACTTCACAAACGTGTGTGTGTGTGTGGTGTGGAGTAAGATCAAGAACGACCCATTTGTCTAATGTGAAGAATATTTCACCAGAATTTTTTTTCCCCCCCTGATGTTGGTAGCATGAGTAATATAGTAGCGCAAGAGGATTTTGAATGGGTATGTACCAATCGGCCTCGCATCGAGAGATGAAAGAAAATACTGGACAAGACATGGGTGATTGACTGATTGTCCTGAACTCTTCAGGCACATTCTGCTTATGTTTATTGGGTGTCGTATTATAGGGTACAGTATAAGGCCCCTTAATGTCTTGGGTTACACATGCCTTGTTGCTTACTCCTACCACTGTTTTAATGCTTTATTGTTTAATCGTCGGTAATAAAAACTTAATTGTGTATTTGAATATTCTTACAGCGGTGTTTATGTGTTTAATCTTTTTCTTCATTTGTGTATGAGGGAGGTAGGCATACATTAAATCAAACAGTAAACAATGTTAACAGCACACTTTATAGCACACTTTTTGACTTCAGAAATGGATCTGTTAGCAAATTAAAAAATGCCTTGCCCATATCTGTTGACTACTACTTCCATTAAGATATTTGGAAATGTGGTAAAGGGACTTTAACTGGTGTTTCTGTCTGGAATCTGTATTTTCAGAGTTAATGTCAAAATTGGGGAACATTTTCACAATTATTTTAATGTTGATAAAAGTGTTATTTTAACCAGCCCATAGAGCTGGGAACAAATGCTTAAATAAATTGAAGTATATACAGGTGTGTGCATTTTACATGCACAAGCACGTATGAGTATATGGCCATATATACATTGTTTGTGGTCATACATGCATGTGTATCTCTCTTTATATGCGCACACACACACACACACACACACACACACACACACGTGTAATGGTAATATATAGGTGGGCAGTATGAGAGCAGGAGAAAAGGCATGCTATATTCTACAAATGTGTCTGTGCTAAGGTACGGTCTGTCTGTCTGTCTTGGTTTGGCGTTTGCACACCCAGTGAATGGTGTGATGATTGATTGATATTTTTTTGTAACTGGGTTAATGCTGCTGGAGGTGTTGGGCCAGACTTTTTTTTTCTTTTCATTTGGGTGGGGCACTGGGGAAAAGCCTCCACAAAATAAACTAATACAGTGGTGGAACAAAAATGGCAATCGTGGTAATAGGAATATAGTAATATGGTGGATTATGATTATGGTAAGATGGCAATCAATTTTTTTTTTTGTATTTGAGATGTGGATGTCAAGAAATTCAACTTGAGAGAGTTAGACCAGTCTTAAGAGGTGAATCTTGAAATCCATGTTGAGAACACATGACTTGTTAATTATGATTGAAAATATCCAGTCATAATTATGCTCTAATATACTGCTAGTTATAGGGAAAAGATTGTAGGAACGTGAAGCTGTAAGACTCGTACTGTAGTCACACAGACAACAGTCAAAAGCTGGGTACCCCACTGACAGATAACAGCTTTAAAAGCTGATAAATGTTTGAGTGCATTTTTATGTGTCAGCACAAAGTGTTTACCAGCCTTTAAAAGTCGTAACCAATTCTCAGTGCTAGTTTGCAGTGGATGCTGCAGTGCAAGAACAGAGCATTTCTGCACAAAAATCCTGCATCAGTGCTGTGCAGGTTTACTTCCAGTGCTAGGGAGTGCCTTGGCTTATGTAGACCACAAACTAGTAGGAAGTGGCACTAATCTCTCGCTCTTTCCCATTTACACACTTTGTGGTACATGCAATGAGCACTTTTCAGTACTTGTCGTTTCTGTAGCAGTTATGGGTTTTACTGGCTCAGGTTGCTAGCCCAAGGCCCAACCCTCCTTATAGGGCACACCACACAGACACACACACACACACACACACACACACACACACACACACACACACACACACACACACACACACACCTAGGACCAATTTGAAGTGTCCAGTCCACCTACTGCATGTCTTTGGAGTGTGGGAGGAAGCCAGAGCACCCAGAGGAAGCTGACACGAATGCAGGGAAAATGCGCAGACTCCGCACCGAAGACACCGCAGCCAAGAATGAAACCGGAGAACATGTTGCTGTGAGGCGACAACTCTAACTGCTATACCACTGTGCCACCCAAGTGGCACTGACGGACATTTTTTCTCTAGCTTTGTGAATGTGGTGCAGTGTTTTTGTACATTTAGTTTCAGCCCCATCATTGAAACATCCTGGAGTGTAGCATTAATACCCAGATGTATATTGTCTTTCATTGTTGCAGTAATAATTCCTTGGAATTTCCTGCTGGCAAAGCCCTTGGCCTGCCCGAACACCAGAGATTTTAATCCCATCTTCCTGGCCCAGCGAATCTCTCCCTACTGATGGTGGGGTAAAAGGGTTGTCAGCTGACACCGTATTTTCAGTTCTTCCCTGCCATCCAAGCCAGTTATACTTTTGCACTGTTGTTGATCAGTTCCAAGACAGAACATAGATCAGCCAAGGTATGTACCCTTTTTGGGAATGATTTTTTCTTTTCCTCAGTTTAAAAGTGTAGAACTGTGTCCTTGCAAAATGTTTTAGAGCTGTAAGGAAGAGTTGGTGGCCTTCATGCACCATGGCATCTATCAGGCTATGTCAGGGTTCCCTTGTAGAAGTGTCTGAAGACACAAAGGGTATTAGACAATCAACAACTGGTGTCATCCAGTAGTCCACCCAGGCTTTGTGATCATCAAAGGAGAAGAGACTCTTTCACAGTTGCTGCTAACAGTGTGTGGCTAAAGCGTTTAGTAAGACCCTTTTGGACTTAGCTGTGCTGTCAACCACCTCAACATCCACGTGGACCAAAGGATTCAGACTGTCAGATGGTCATTAATTGCTGTGCAGATCCTGGCTTCCAACTCCCATTCCATTCCTACCTTTGAGGAGGGCTGTGTCCACAGAGCTTCAGAGGAATCCTTAGTTAGACTGGAAGCCTCAGCAGGTTGTGTGCCATGCTGACAACATTCGATGCCACACCCAATGCCAAAAAAAGAATACTGTTTCCAGTTTGCTTCAGCTTAGGCCTTCTGGGGCTATGTCACACCAGGCTTACCCACAAGACCTTTTAAGGCTGAGGATCTCCTGGATTTCATGTGATCCAGACAGCTCAGTCCTGGTAGGACCACTGCTATGGGTTCTTCGGGTGAAAGGGGAAGTGCCAACCAAGAATCTTCTGATTCTTATGGCTGTTATAAAGAAGAGCTAATATATGTAGACCAGATTTCTTCAGGATCGTATGCTGACCGTGAGTCTGAAGAAACCTTGCCTCAACTTAACCCCTGGCGGATTTTACCTTTGGATAGTCCTTTCACAAGATAAGAGAGTTCTTCATTTTGGTGGTTGCGGATTATCCACAATCTAAAAAAAAAGTCGGAGAATTTCTTATACTTCCTGAGCACAAACCTCTAGCTATTTATCCAGTGTTGTGGGCTGTGAATGATGATGATTCTGACTCTTGTCTGTAGCTGTTCTCCTACTCACCTGTCCCTAGGAAGCCAGACTTCTTTTATAGGGTCCTGGATTCCCTTAAAATCTCTTCAAGAACTTTGTTGCAGACTCTGATATGGTTTCCTCAGGTCACAAGGGAGCCGGCAACAGCACCTGTAGAAATTCCTAACCTAATATTAGAAAGGGTAGAACTCTGGATAGATTTGGCAAGAAAGTATACATTTCTATTACCCTGGTCATGAGAGATCTGAGTTGTCAGGTGATGTTCTTCGTGTTTCACTGTTGCAGTCATTACATTTGGGTTATCTGCTTGCAGTAGCCATCAATCGGCCTGATTAACAAAGTCTTGGGTCCTACGTCAGTTGCTGTCTCTTCTTCCGTGACGTCAGGTCATCAGGGGTATAAAACATGCAGCCGGAGTCATTACATCAGTCTTTCTTACCTTGCGGTGCCCGAAGCAGAAGCAGTTCGCAAGTGCCGGCCGGCCGACTCCTGAAATTTTCTTTTTCGAGTTTCAGAACCAAAGTCTTCAACTAAAAGCTAAGTACCCCATTGGGAAAACTTTTTCTTGCTCTAAACCGATGTCAGTAAAAGTAAATAATTGCATTTCTTGTGGAAAGCAAATACCTCCATAAAGATTTTCATTTGTACTGTATTCCTTGCCTAGGCCCTGACCACGGACGTACCTCGCTGTCTGTTTTGTGCCTTATTTAAACCACGAACTATCCGTCGTCTGTATATTTGCACTTCTAAATATTTTGGTGCTCGGTTCAATTATCCTGATATGTCTTTGGTAAGCCATTCTACTACCAACATTCCGAAAAAACGCAAAGATAAAGACAGAGACAGGCCGCCCAGTTCGCCGGTACTCAGTGAGGCACTTTCGAGCCCCTGATACCTGCTACTTCAGATTCGCAGGCTACTACTGAGACCCATTCAGAGTCCGGTATGCTGCGAGATGCTTCAACTGTGGAACCTGCGGATGTCTCTACCTTGGGTAGGTCCCGAGCCGCTGTGCAGGCACCGGCTTCTGAGGGTGGATTCAGGCCTACTGACTTGCATATTAAACCGACGCCATCTTCTTCAAGGCCTAAAACTCAAACCATGCCTAGAAAACTGATGCCCAGACCGCATGGTCAGGCCTCTATGCCTAAAAAAACGAATGATAAGAATGACTGAAGATCTTATTACTTTAATCAGGGGAAGCCAACCTTCCCCCTCTAAGAGACCTTGGACTGAGTTTGCTTATGATACTTCTGACCAGGATTCTGAAATTTCTGTTTCCTGTGATGACCAGGATTTACCCTTGTCTACCTATGAGGATTCTGATGCTGAGGACTCTATTCTCTCTGTTTCCCCCTCCCCAGAGGATTTCTCTTTTGGTGGAACCTTGCATACTCTCAGGGAGCATTTTCGTTGGGAAAGTCAGGATTTCTCTGATTCTAAAAAGAGGCTTAGGGATTTCTTACTCCTGCCCCAGCACAGGCCTTTAGCTATGCCTCCTGTACTGGACATTGTTGATGCCTTTTCGGAATCTAGCATGGCCCCCGACTCTACCTTCTGCTTCCAGAAAACCTGATAGATATTACAGGGTTCCTGACTCTCACAAGTTCCTTTTCAAAAATCCTACTGCGGATCCTGAAATCATTTCACAGGGACCCAAGGGCATTAAAGCTACTACTGCCAAAAATCCTACCCCCTCTGATAGAGACTCCAGGGGCTGGATAGATGAGGTAAGAAGGTATACACTTCTGCAACTTTTGCCATTAGGGCCTTGAATTGCCAGTTTTATATGTTAAAGTATCAGCTGCATATTATTGGATTTTTTAAACAGAAAATTATGTTTCCTGATTGTACTGAAAATAAGAATTTGCAGGATTTAATGCATTCTGCTGAACAAGTTGGTAAACATACATTGCAGTGTGATTTTGATTTCACTAGAGGCATCTTGCAGGGCTGCGGTAACTGGGTCTGTACTTAGAAGGCTTGCTTGGCTTAAGGAGCAATCCTTGCCAGATCATGTTAAAGTGAAATTACTGGATGCTTCCTTAAATCAGGACCGCCTGTTTGGCAACAGGGCAGAAGTTCTTAAAAAGATGGAGGAAAAAGCTAAATCTATGCAAACTGTAAAAGATTTTTTTACAAGTACAACCTCCAAGATTTAGTTGACATTGGCCTTCTAAGAATTGGTCCTTTCCTGCCTCTTCCAGACCTTCTCAGTCCATACCCAGATCCAGCAGAGCACCCAGGCTTCAATCCCAGGGGACGCACAGGACTAAGCAGTGGGGGCCTCCACTTCCAAATCTGAGAGTAATAAAATTCCCCCCTATGGTAAACTCTCTCTGACTTCTTTTTAAAACTTCCAAGCACTTCTCAACTGACTGCCCCTTTGGGGGGAAAGAAGATTGAACTTCATGCAAAGAACTGGGGACTCATTACCCAGGACAAATGGGTTTTAAATGTAGTGTCCCAGGGATACAGATTTCACTTCCACAAGTTACCAACTCCAAGCGGTTGGCCAGATCCATCTCCAAATCAGTGGGCAGAGGCCCAAATTCTCTCTTAAGCATAGGGGCTATTTAGTTGGTACCAGAAGAAGAAAAGGGACAAGGTTTCTACTTGAGATATTTCCCAGTACCCAGAAAAGACAATTCATGACGTCCTGTCCTGGACCTGCCTACTCTAAACACCTTTTTAGTGATTCCAAAATTCAAGATGCTGACTCTTCACCAGTTGCTTCCTATGCTAAGCAAAGATGCCTTGTTGGCAACACTAAATTTAAAGGAAGCATACCTGCACATCCCAATCAGGGAATCTTGCAGAAGATACCTATGCTTCAAAGCAGGCTACACGCACTGTCAGTTTTCTGCACTGCCCTTTGGCTTACCTACTGCGCTCAGGGTATTCAGAAAGTGCTTAGCTCCAGTTATTGCATTTTGCAGGCAAAAAAATATTCAAATACACCAATACCTGGATGATTGTCTGTCTAATTCAGGCAGAAAACCAGGACATACTTTTGAATCATCTGGCTTTTGTACAAAGGGTGCTAACTTGTCTGAGGTACACCATAAACAAAAATAAATCACACTTGGTACCCTGTTAACAAATTATATTCCTGGGAGCAAGCTTGAATTCAACTTCCCAGATGGCTTTCCTCATGCCAGAGAAACAAATTCACTTGACAACCAACTTCAAACAAGTGGCCACAAAAACCATACTATCTGCAGGGCAAATACTATAAGCCTTGGGGTTCATGGCCTCCTGCATTCTTCTAATTCCATATGCAAGACTGCATATGAGGAAACCACAATCTATGGTGTCAACATTCTCAGGATCTAGAAGCAATGATTCCTATCATTCCTTGTCTACGGGTCTATATTAGATCAGCGAACGCTTAAACAAGCGAACGCTGATTGATCAAACTTATTTAAGCGAATGTTCAAAATATCGAAGCAACAGAAACCCGAATTTTTTCCTAGGGAAAGAATTTGGTTGTCCATCTCTGTTGCTTCGGTATTTTCAGTGCTGTGGTGGAAAGTTACGGGTATGATTCAGGTAAGTGTGCGATTGTGTGGATGTGAGTGTTAGGGCGGGTTTAGATGAGTTAGGGTTAGGGAGCGGGTGAGATGAGTGTGCGATAGTGACGGACCTTAGGGTTTGGGTTAAGGTAAGCGGATAGTTAGTGGTGTGTGCATAGATGTCCTTCAAGAATGCAACTGCAGTCATAACATATGGGTTGTCCTGCCTCAGGCAGCCCTCGGTCGGCCGGATTCCAAAGTCTGGGTCCGACGTCAGCTGATGTCGCATTTCTCTCCGTCAGAGCGGCTGGAGTATATAAGCATCAGCCGACGCCATCTTCTTCAGTCTTTCTTGCCGCGTGGTGCCTGAAGCAGAAGCAGTTCGCAAGTGCCGGTCGGTCAGCTCCTGTATTCTTCGAAACCGAAGTCATCAGAAAAGCTAAGTACCCCGTTGGGGACCTTTTCTTGCCTCAGCCGATGTCAGAAATTACTGAAAAAGTAAATTGTTTGTCTTGTGGTAAACAAATACCTCATAAGGATTTCCACTCTTACTGCCTCCCTTGCCCTGGCCCAGACCACGACGTCTCGGCCTGTGCCGCCTGTGCTCGCTTCAACAAGCGCACTCTCAGGCGCCGGGCGGAGTTCGCTGAAGACTTTTTCGGCGAAAAATTTGATTATACAATGCCGTCGGAACAACCGACAACGCAGACTCCTAAGAAACGAAAAGACCGGGACCGACATCCTCGGCCCACGTCTTCAACCGACACCAAAACTAACCGCGAGTGCTCCGGTTCCCTCTGAGGCGGTTATTCCACCGCTCCGAATCGAAGACACCGCATTACCGACACCTCCGATTCCGGAGGCCACTCCGACGCCAGTTATTGATTTTCCTCCGGATACCGAAACCGAGGAAATGCCCGAGACCATTGCTGTTGATAAGGTTAACTCCTGCACGTGGAGCGGCTAGGCCTCCCATGTCCATGTCTATCAAGGCCTACACACGTGCCAAGGCAGCCAGCAAGTCCAAACATATTACTGCTAAAAACTTACCTCAGACTACTCCTGAAACTCAGATCATGTCCATGGCCGCAGATTTAATTTCTCTGATCAGAGGCTTCCAGGCCCATCCTGAGAGAGGATCCCAGCCTCCTCCTGAAAAGAGGCCCAGGGTTGAACCCCCTGACCCTCTGCCCTCAGATGAAGATTCTGAGGACTCTGTTCCCTCTGAAAGCCAGGAAGAGCCCTTCCAGACCTATGAGGATTCAGATGCAGAGGACTCCATTCCCTCGGCCTCCCCTCCTGAGGATATTTCTTTTGGGGAAGTTCTGCATTCCATGAGGGAGCATTTTAAGTGGCAAGGCCAGGAATTTTCTGATTCCAGAAAGCGCCTTCGAACCTTCCTCAAAAAGCCTCAACACAGACCCTTAGCTATGCCTCCTGTGCTTGATGTTTTGGATGATTTATACTCTTGACTCCAGTGTTACCCCTGATACTCTTCCTCCCGCTCCTGTCAAGCCTGACAGATACTATAGGGTTCCAGAAACCCATTCTCATTTATTTAGGGCCCATGCTGTTGATTTAGAAACAATTTCCCAGGGGCTTAAAGGGGTTTCAGCTACCACATCCAAAAATCCTTTGCCTTCCGACAGGGAAGCAAGGTCCTTAGAGAGATGGGGGAAGAAGGTTTACACCTCCACTACTTTATCTATGAGAGCTCTCAATTGTCTTTTTCACATGTTTCAATATCAGGATTTCCTGTTAGATGATTTACAGAAAAGTTTGGCCTCTCCTGAACCTTTAGATAGGAAGTCTTTGCAGGACGCTGTGCATAATTCTCAGCAAGTTAGCAATCATTTTTTGCAGTGTGGGTATGATGCATTGGAGGCTTCATGTAGGGCAGCTATGACAGGGGCGGTCATTCGTAGACCTGCATGGCTAAAAGAACAACCTTTACCAGATCATGTTAAGGCAAAACTTCTTGATGCACCCTTGCAAAAGAACAAGCTTTTTGGTGCTAATGCTAACGATGTGTTAAAGTCCATTGAGGAAAAAGCTAAGTCAGTACAGACAGTCAAAGATTTCCTCCAGGTTCAGCCGCCCAGATTCAGCAGGAACTGGCCTTCTAAAAACTGGTCCTTTCCTAATCCTGAAAGATTTCAAAGGGGTAAAAACAGGCGTGCCCGAGGAAGAGGGCAATACAGAGGATCCTACAGGGGACGACAATGGCAAACCGCAAACCAAAGAAGTGACACAGGGGTTTCTCCTGCCCCGCAGGGACAAGCTCAATGACTTTCCTCTACTTCCACTGACCAAGGAGCAAACAGAAGCTGCTTTGGGCGGAAAGTTGTCTCTGTTTTCAAGAAATTGGCACAAACTGACAAAAGACAAATGGATACTGGACATTATAGACCACTGTTACAGGTTTCACTTTCATACCTTGCCAAGAAAACAAGGCATGCCAAACCTTCCACAAAATCAGAGGGCAGAGGCTATCAAACAAATTTCTCTGCTTGCTCAGATCAAAGCAATAGAAAAAGTTCCACAACAAGAACAAGGTCAGGGGTTTTATTCAAGACTGTTCCTTGTTCCAAGAAAAGAAACTCAATGGAGACCAATACTGGACTTGTCCGCTCTAAACACTTTTCTCATAGTACCAAAGTTCAAAATGCTGACTTTACAGCAACTCCTTCCCATGCTGGGCAAGAGGTCTTGGCTGATTACTCTGGACCTCAAGGAGGCATACCTGCATGTCCCTATCAGACACAGCTGCAGAAGATACCTCAGATTTCTTGCAGGGCCAGAGCATTATCAATTCTCAGCATTGCCATTTGGCTTATCTACTGCGCCCAGAGTATTCACGAAATGCCTGTCATCAGTAATTGCTCATTGCAGGCTCCAGGGGATTCAAATCTACCCGTACCTGGACGATTGCCTCATACAAGCGGACAACAAACTAACCTTGACAAAAAACTTGGATTATGTCATACACTTGCTACAGGCTCTGGGATACACAGTCAACTTTCAAAAGTCAAGACTTCAGCCATCCCAGCAAATAACCTTCTTAGGAGCCAAACTAGACACAGCCTCTCAAATGGCTTACCTGACGGAAGACAAGCAAAAGAAGTTAACTCATTAAGTTTAGCAAAGCTCACCCAGATGACTGCAGGGAATTTCCTACAGGCCCTGGGTTACATGGCATCCTGCATTCTCTTGGTCCCACTAGCAAGACTACACATGAGAAAGCTTCAATGGTACTTAAAAAGCTTATGGTCTCAACACAGCAACAACCTAGAAGCAATTATTCCACTCATTCCATGTCTACAAAAGGAATTTCTATGGTGGGCCACAGTAAGCCAGTTAAACACAGGCATGTCGTTCAAAAAACCTCAGATAACACAGACAATGACCACAGATGCCTCAGACCTTGGATGGGGGGTGCACATGGAGGGCAGATGTATTCAAGGGCAATGGTCCCCAAAGGAAACACATCTGCATATCAACCAAAAAGAAATGCTAGCAGTAATGCATGCCATCGAGGCCTTTGGACAACAACTTCGACAAGGCCACCTACTAATACGGACAGACAACACCACTGTGATGTGGTACATAAACAAGCAGGGGGGCACTCATTCTTACCCCCTTTGCAGACTGACAATGAATCTTTGGGAAAAATCACTGGGTCTAAACATAAAGCTACAATCCCAGTTTGTTCCAGGCAAAGACAATGTTCTGGCGGACAGTCTAAGCAGGAATTTCCTGGACCCCCACGAATGGAGGCTACATCCAGACATCTTTATACGACTCACCTCGAGATGGGGCAGGCCGGACGTGGCCCTATTTGCCTCCCACCTCAATCATCACTTACAAAAGTTCTGTTCAAGGACATATCATCCACAAGCATGGAAAGTAGATGCCCTCTCATTCAACTGGAACTCCCTAATAATTTATGCATTTCCACCCCTGCCACTGATGACCACAGTGTTATTAAAGATCAAGGCAGAGCAACCGAAGGGGATCCTAATAGCTCCAGACTGGCCAAGATAACACTGGTACCCACTACTACGGAGCATATGTCACAACAAAACGTGGGCCCTTCCACAATGGCCTCAACTTTTGACTCAAACACAACTTCAGGACTATTCATCCCAACATCCAGACTCTACAGCTAACAGCTTGGGAAATCCCATAAATAACCTCAATTTACCTCTCTCCAAGGAAGTTCAGCGGATATTAGCAGAAGCCCGCAGACCATCCACCAGAAAGGCTTACTCAGCCAAATGGAAGAGATTCAGCATTTGGAATACCAACAAGGGTCATGATGCATCACTTTTGAGCATCCCTCTCATTCTGGAATACTTGGCAGATATGTTACATAACGGACTGTCATACTCTTCCATAAAAATACATGCTTCAGCTATCTCAGCCAGATACAACACTGATCCACCTGTGTTTTCACATCCTTTGCTAAGGCAATTTCTTAGAGGAATCAAGAATATAAAGCCCCCAAGAAAGGCACCAGTACCAGCTTGGGACCTCAATTTTGTCCTAGAAAAATTGACTTTACTTCCCTTCGAGCCAGCAGCTTCTGTGGAGTTACAATTTCTTTCCTGGAAGACAGCTTTCCTGCTGGCCATAACCTCAGCAAGAAGGGTTTCGGAATTACAGGCCTTAATGGCAATACCACCGTTCATAACTTTTCACAGAGACAGGGTCTCCCTATGAACCAACCCTACTTTACTGCCAAACGTGGTATCCAGGGTTTCTTTAAATCAAGCAATTTACCTGCCTACTTTCTTTCCCAATCCTGAGAACAAAGGGGAAAGACTGTTACATACCTTGGACATACACAGACAACTTCGCTACTACCTAGACAGAACCAAGACCAGTAGGAAGTCTGATCAGCTTTTTGTAGCTTACGCCCCTGGAATACAAGGAAAAGCAATTTCCAAACAGACAATTTCAAAATGGATTGGACATTGCATCAGATTCTGTTATTCCTTCCATGGAAAGTGTGCGCCAGCCAATGTCAGACCACACTCCACCAGAGCTACAGCCACCTCTGCAGCTTTTTAAGAGGGATGCCTACAAAAGACATTCTAGAAGCTGCCACATGGAGCTCCGTGCATACATTTTCCAAACACTACAACCTCCCTTTATATTCCAGATCCAGAGCAGGTTTTGCTTCGGCAGTCCTGCAGGGATTGATAGCTACACCATCATTTTCCTAGAGCATACCACCTCCCCCAGCTAAGCTATGGTATTCAACCCATATGTTATGACTGCAGTTGCATTCTTGAAGGACATAGTACAGTTTTGTACCTACCATAAATGTAGACGTCCGATAGATATGCAACTGCAGTCGGGTTTTCCCTCCCTCCTTCCCCTCTATGCCTTGGGTCCACTCCTATCCCTATTATCCTTAGCTGGGGATATCTGTTATGGTGTATCTGTTTATTGCTTATTTATTGTCTGGAAACCTATTTTTGTCTTCCAATTTGATTACAGCCTTCATTGGAGGGCACCTGGCATCTGGGGCAAGAAACACTGAAGAAGATGGCGTCGGCTGATGCTTATATACTCCAGCCGCTCTGATGTCTGAGAGAAATGCGATATCAGCCGACGTCGGACCCAGACTTTGGAATCCGGCCGACCGAGGGCTGCCTGAGGCAGGACAACCCATATGTTATGACTGCAGTTGCATATCTATCGGACATCTACATTTATGGTAGGTACAAAACTGTACTTTTTAGGTGTCCGATTTTTAGGTGTATGTGTGTGGATTTCTGTTTGTTTGGTGTGCTTGTGCTGTGTGTATGTGTTTTGGATCAGAGATTTTTATTTATTTATTTTTTCCCTAGGAAAAAAATCGCTGATTTGACAGTTCGAGATTGTAAGCTTTCACTTACATAAGGTCGATCAGCGTTCGCTGATCTAATATAGACCCTTGTCTTCACCTAGAGTTCCTTTGGTGGGTAGAGGCCTGCCACCAAAACAAGGAACTACCATTCACACTAACTCCTGCCTCCCAAACCCTAACAACGGACGCATCAGACAGTGCATGGGGGGGTGCACCTGGCAGGGAAGTGCATTCAGGGCAAATGGAACCCAATTCAAATGCACCTTCACATCAATCATAAAGAAATGTTAGCTGTACAGAATGCTCTGACAGCCTTCAAGGACCACATTCTTCCTGGACAATTAGTGGTAAAGATGGACAACACCACTGTTATGTGGTACATAAACAAGCAGGGGGGTACACATCCCCCCCCTCTGCAGAGTAGCCATGGCATTGTGGAACACAGCCTTGAGGTAACAAGTGCATCTACAAACTCAATTCGTGCCAGGAAAACTAAATACACTGGCAGACAGACTGAGCAGAAACCTCATGGACCCACATGAGTGGTAAATGGAACCAAGGATTTTCAACATTTTGACAAGCAAATGGGGGAGCCCAGATATAGACCTGTTTGCCTCCCCCCCAGAACTATCTATTGGAAAGATTTTGCACAAGGACTCCCCACAGACAAGCTTGGATGGATGCTCTGTCCAGCTGGAAAAAGTTTATGCCTTTCCACCTCGGCCTCTGCTCTCCAAAGTACTACTAAAGATCAAACAAGACAAACCAAGGAAGATTTTGATTGCACCAGCCTGGCCACGCCAACAATGATACCCCCTCCTGTGCAGTGTGTCACTGTTGGCCCCATGGCACCTGCCTCAGACCCCTACCCTGCTGTCTCAGCAGGAGAACCAGATTCCGCACCCTCAGCTTCAAACACTGAACCTAGCAGCCTGCCTAATTACCTAAGCTCTCCTTTACCATCCCTCAGTAAACCAGTGGTGGATGTCATTTTATAGGCAAGGGGGCCTAGTTCTAGAAAATCTTATGCTGAAAAATGGAAAAGATTCTGTGCCTGGAACCAATCTCAAGGGATGAGCACAGCAGTGCCCAATTTACCTCAGATTTTACAATACTTACCTGAGATGCTTCACAAGGGCCTGTCTTTTTCCTCAATAAAAATTCACACCTCAGCCATTTCAGCTCATTACAGCACAGAGCCTCCCCTCTTCTCTCACCCACTGCTCAAGCAGTTCCTCAGAGGGGCAAAAAATTTAAGGCCAAACAGGGAGCAGCCCGGGACCTTAACTTTGTCTTGGAGAAACTCACTCTTCCTCCTTTCCAGCCAGCTGATACTGCAGATTTAAAACTCCTTTCTTGGAAAACAGCTTTACTTTTAGCAATCACTAATGCAAGAAGGGTATCTGAAGTACAGGCCCTTATGGCAGTGGAGCCTTTCATCATCTTTCATGCGGACAGGGTGTCCCTCAGAACCAATCATTCCTTCATGCCCAAGGTGCTATCCAGTGTGGCTCTTAATCAGTCCATTCATATGCTTACCTTCTTTCCTAACCCACAGAGCAAAGGGGAACGGGTACTGCACTCCTTAGATGTGCACAGACAACTTAGATTTTACTTGGACAGGACTAAACCTCAAAGGAAATCTGAACAACTGCTGGTGGCATTTGCTGCAGGGACAGAGAGGAAAGCTATTTCAAAGCAAACCATTTCAAAATGGATAGGTCACTGCATTAATTTCTGCTATAAGCACCATGGGAAACCTATCCCACAGGGCATCAGACCCCATTCAACCAGGGTTGCATCTACCTTCACAGTCTTTCTCGGGGGCGTTCCTACCAGGGACATCCTAGAAGCTGCTACCTGGAGTTCTGTACATACATTCACGAAGCATTATCATTTGCCAGTTTTCTCTAAATCCAGAGCTGGCTTTGCCACTGCAGTCTTGCAGGGTCTTATAGCTGGTCCTAATTTTATTTAAATTCCTCCTCCCAACCTTAGCTTTGGGAATCTAACCAACTGTAATGACTGCAACAGTGAAACACGAAGAACATAGTACAGTTGTGTACACTTAACATAAATGTAGATGTTCAATTGTATTCACTGTTGCAGTCCTGGTTACCCTCCCTCCAGCCCCCTTTCTTTTTTTGGCTATACCTCTACTTTTCCTTACTATGCTCAAAAAGCTTTTTGGTGTATTTGCTTTTTTTGTTGGAGGTATACCATTGTAATTATAGATTTAATTGCTTCCCATTAGGGGGGCACCATACATCTGGGGCAAGAAAAACTGATGTAATGGCGTCGGCTGCATGTTTTATATCCCTGACGACCTGTCGTCATGGAAGAAGGGACAGCATCCGACGCAGGACCCAAGACTTTGTTAATCAGGCTGACTGAGTGCTACTGCAAGCAGATAACCCAAATGTAATGACTGCAACAGTGAATACACTCTAACATCTACATTTATGATGTGTACACAACTGCACTTTCTCTGCACTTCCCATTGGCTTATCTACTGCACTCAGGGTTTTCACAAAGTTCCTGGCTCCAGCCATAGCATACTGCTGGCAGAAAAATATTCAAATTTATCCATACTTGGACGATTGCCTGATTCAGACGGACAGTCAGGAATTCCCACTTCAGCACCTGACGTTTGTAAAGGGACTCCTAATTTCTCTGGGGTATACCATCAACGAAAAGAAATCACATCTGGTGCCCAGCCAGAAGATTGTATTCCTGGGAGCAAGCTTGAACACAACTTCCCAGATGGCGTTACTCACTCCAGAAAAGCAGGTTTATTTGACAAATTACTTCAAACTACTGTCCACCCAAACCTAGCTATCTGCAAGAAAAGTACTGCAAGCCCTAAGGTTCATGGTCTCCTGCATTCTACTACTAATTCCATATGCAAGACTGCATATGAGGAAACGTCATTGGTACTTAAAAAGTCTCTGGTGTCAACATTCTCAGGACCTGGAAACACTGATTCCTATTATTCCTTGCCTAAGGGCAGATTTCCTTTGGTGGGCAGAGGCTTGCAACCGCAACAAGGGACTCCCTTTCACTCAACCCTGCCACCCAAATCCTGACAACAGACGCATCAGACTATGCATGGGGGGTTCACATGGCAGGCAAATGCACTCAAGGCAAATGGAGCCCAGGACAAATTCACCTGCATGTCAATCAAAAAGAAATGTTAGCTGTACAGAATGCACTGACAGCCTTCAAATACCTTATCCTGCCAGAACAACTCTTGATAAAGACAGATAACACCACAGATGTCCTTCAAGGATGCATCTGCAGTCTTTACAAATGGGTTGTCCTGTCGTCAGGCAGCCCTTCGGTCGGCCGGATTCCAAAGTCTGGGTCTGGCTTTGGCTGGTGTCGCACTTCACCCGACGTCATTGCGGCAGTTCTTCGGGTATAAAGGCATCAGCCGACGCCATTTTCCTCAGTCTTTCTTGCCGCGTGGCGCCCGAAGCAGAAGCTGTTCGCAAGTGCCGGTCGGTCAGATCCAGAGATTACTACTACCGAATACTACTTCGAAGACTTCTATAAAGCTAAGTACCCCGTTGGGGACTCTTTCTTGCCTCAGCCGATGTCAGAGAAAGTTAATAACTGTTTATCTTGTGGGAAACAAATACCTCATAAAGATTTCCACTCCAATTGCATACATTGTTTAGGCCCAGACCACGACGTAGCAGCTTGTCTAGCCTGTGCTTCTTTTAACCGACGGACGCTTAGACGTCGCTCGGACTTTGCTGAGCAGATTTTCGGCTCCGATTTTGCCTACATTATGCCGTCGGATCCTCCGACTACGCAAATAACCAAAAAGCGCAAAGAAAAAGACCGACACTCGCGGTCCGCGGTTTCGGCCGAAACCGCGGTTAAGCAAACCACGAGTGTCTCAGTTTCGGCCGAAACAGAGCAAGCGGTTCTTTCTTCAGCCGATAACTTGCCTGCTACCGAGGCCTCTTCTATCCTGGTAGAAACTGCTTCTGAAATCCAACCTTCTGTTGCGATTTCACAGGATTTATCAGACACCATTCCCCTAGATATTTCTACCCCTGCACGTGGAGCTGCTAGGCCTCCTCCAGCTATGTCTATTAAGGCCTTTGCCAGGGCTAAAGCAGCCAAAAATCAAACCTGTGCCTGCCAAGCCCCCGTCTCACAGGCCCAGCACCAGCTCCCATATGCTTTCTTTGGCAGAGGATCTCATCTATTTAATTCGTGGAGCCCAGCCTCATCCAGACAGGGCCTCTCTCCCTCCTCCAGAAAAGAGGCCTAGAGCAGAGCCCCCTGAGCCAGTAGCCACAAATGATTCCTCTGATGACTCAGAACATACAGACCCTCCTGAGGCTTCTTATTCTCCTTACGAAGACTCTGATGCTGAGGAGTCCATCCCTTCAGCCTCTCTTCCTGAGGAATTTTCTTTTGGGGAAACCTTGCATGCTATGAGGGAACAATTTCAGTGGCAGGCCAAGATTTCTCAGACTCTAGAAAAAGGCTTAGGACCTTTCTACACTTGCCACAGTATAGGCCTTTAGCTATACCTCCAGTTCTATCTGTTGTTGATGATGCATTTAATGATGCTTGCACTGCTCCTGATACTTTGCCTCCGGCTCCTGCTAAGCCCGATAGGTACTACAGGGTCCCGGACACTCATCACCACTTATATAAGGCCCCTTTTGCAGATCCAGAGACTATCTCCCAGGGCCCTAAAGCTGTAGCAGCTACTTCTTCTAAAACCCCTCCCTCTGAAAGGGAATCCAGGTCCTTAGAGAGATGGGGTAAAAGTTTACACCTCTGCTACTTTGTCAGCTAGAGCTTTGAACTGCCAATTTCATATGATTCAATATCAAGAGTTTATGCTTGACCAGTTGACTAAAAAGCTGTCCTCTGAAGAATCTCTAGATAAAAAGTATGTTCAAGAAATGTTACATAACATACAGCAGGTTAGTAACCATTCTTTAAAATGTGGCTATGATGCACTGGAGGCTTCCTTTAGATCAGCCATGACTGGCACAGTTATCAGGAGGCATGCATGGTTGAAGGAACAGGCGTTACCAGACTATGTCAAATCTAAGCTTTTGGATGCACCTATGGACAAGGTCAATTTATTTGGTGCCCCCGCACAGCAGGTACTAAAAAAGATGGAAGAGAAAGCAAAATCTATGCAAACAGTAAAAGATTTCTTACAAGTTCAACCTCCAAGGTTTAGCAGGAATTGGCCCTCAAAGAATTGGTCCTTTCCGGACTCCTCTAAGGCACAAAGAGGCAGGAATAGGCGCTCTAGAGGCAGAAACCAATCCAGGGGTGCCTACAGGGGCCGCCAGTGGCAGGGTAACAACCAACGAGGCACGGATACAGCCACCACCACTACAACAACTCAATCACAGTGACTTGGCGGTGGCACCGCCTACCAGGGAACAACTAGAAGCACCCTTAGGCGGAAAGCTAACATTATTTTCAAGAAACTGGCACTGCATTACAAGAGAAAAATGGATTTTGCAGACTATAGACAAAGGCTTCAAGTTCCATTTCCATACTCTACCAGGAAAGAGAGGAATGCCAAACCTACCACCTTCTCAAAGGACAGAAGCTCTAAAACAAATACCTCAATTATTAAGAATGTGAGCTGTGGAAAAGGTACCATTTATGGAGCAAGGGAAGGGATTTTACTCCAGGCTCTTCCTGGTTCCAAGAAAAGAAAACAAATGGAGGCCTATTCTAGACCTGTCCTCTTTAAACACATTCCTCATTGTTCCAAAATTCAAAATGCTGACCCTACAGCAGCTTCTTCCCATGCTGGGCAAGGAGTCTTGGCTGGTAACTCTAGATCTCAAGGAGGCATACCTGCACGTCCCCATAAGACCAATTTGCAGAAGATACCTCCGTTTTCTTGCAGGATCAGAGCATTATCAATTCTCAGCATTGCCCTTTGGCTTATCTACTGCGCCCAGAGTGTTCACGAAATGCCTGGCATCAGTAATCGCTCATTGCAGACTTCAGGGAATTCAAATCTATCCCTACCTAGACGACTGCCTGATACAAGCGGACAACAAAAACAAACTAACAGAAGACTTACAAAGAGTCATCTACCTGCTACAAGCTCTGGGATATACAGTCAATACAAAAAAGTCAAGGCTGATTCCATCCCAAAGAATAACCTTCCTGGGTGCAGAACTGGACACATCAAAACAAATGGCATTTCTAACTGCAGAAAAGAAAGAGCAACTTCCTCTCTACTTCTTGGCATTAACAAAGCAGAGCCATCTAACTGCAAGAAAAGTGCTACAAGCTCTAGGCTTTATGGCATCCTGCATAATACTGGTCCCTCATGCCAGGCTTCATATGAGAAAGCTACAGTGGTACCTAAAGAATTTGTGGTCTCAGCACAAGCACAGCCTAGAAACCAAAATTCCAATGATCCCATGCCTGAAGCAAGAGTTCTTATGGTGGGCTCAGGCCTGTCAATCAAACACAGGACTGCCCTTCTGCAAAAGTCAACCAAGACAAATCATCACGACAGATGCCTCAGACCTCGGTTGGGGGGCACACATGATGGGCAAGTGCATTCAAGGCCTATGGACTCAAGACCAGCTGCATCTGCACATAAATCTAAAAGAAATGATGGCAGTAAAATTGGCAATCCAGGCATTCAGACCTCTTCTCCAAGAAGGCCAGTTGATGATAAGGACAGACAACACCACAGTTATGTGGTACATCAACAAACAGGAGGCACACACTCATACCCTCTATGCCGGCTGGCACTGGACCTATGGGATGTGGCTCTGAGCTACAACATTCAGTAACAGGCAATTTATGTACCAGGGAAGGAAAACATTCTAGCAGACATATTAAGCAGAACTACAACAGATGCCCACGAATGGATGCTGCATCCGGACATTTTCAAAACCATCACAAGAGAATGGGGATTGCCACAAATAGACTTGTTTGCATCCCTATTCAATCACCAGTTGAAGAAATTCTGCACAAGGACCTACCACCCACTTGCTTGGAAGGTGGACTCCCTATCCTTCAGTTGGAAAAGCCTGACAGCATATGCATTCCCACCACTTCCTTTGATGCACAAGGTGCTTATCACAAGAGAATGGGGATTGCCACAAATAGACTTGTTTGCATCCCCATTCAATCACCAGTTGAAGAAATTCTGCACAAGGACCTACCACCCACTTGCTTGGAAGGTGGACTCCCTATCCTTCAGTTGGAAAAGCCTGACAGCATATGCATTCCCACCACTTCCTTTGATGCACAAGGTGCTTCTCAAGATCAAAGAGGAACGTCCGAGGATCATTCTGATAGCCCCAGACTGGCCAAGACAACATTGGTATCCACTGCTGAGGAGCATGTCCCGGGAACAAATATGGACACTGCCCCTGATCCCATTACTGCTGACACAGAACAACTACAACATTCTGCATCCAAACCTAAAACTCTGCAGCTAACTGCCTGGAACATTACATAACAGCAATTAACCCAAATTTATCCCAAAGGGTTAAAGACATAATCTTGGAGGCTCGTAGACCTTCAACAAGAAAGAATTATGCAGCAAAATGGAAAAGATATCTCATCTGGAGTACTGCAAAGGGGCAAGATGTGACACTGGTAAACATAGCCAACATCCTGGAGTACTTGGCGGAGCTCTTCCATACAGGCCTGTCCTATTCCTCCATCAAGATACATGCATCAGCTATTTCAGCAGAATACAGCTTGGAT
>NC_056736.1:71758610-71856110 GCF_019279795.1 Protopterus annectens | reverse complement strand
CAGCAAGCAAAGGAGAGTAGCATTGCTGGAATTAAATTAATTCTCGTGTCATGGTGAAGTACCTTCATGAGATGGACCCTGTTTTTACAAAATCTCATCAAGATGACACTGATATGTAGAAGGTATTTTATATAGCATATATTGTGGACAAAAATAGGTTAAAAAAAAAAAGCAAAGACAGCTGGGTGCACAAATTCCAAGATAAAAAATTTCCCATTCCTGTTAGGTGGAATGGTGGCAGGACTGGAAAAAAATGGTAGTGTAGAATCCTCAGTGAAACATTCCTACAATGTGCCAGGCCAGGCTCGGTGGCGGGTGAACCCCCCCCCCCCTTGTTGCAGAAGGAAGTAGTAGTCCACCAAAACTGACAGGCCAAAAAAGGAGCCATAAAGGTGATGGAGTGGACTATTGAGGTAAAAAAAAGAAGTTATGTATTGTTACTATTATGCAAGAAGCCCATAATTTTTGGATAGAAGATATTCAAAAAGATTGATAGAAATTAGAGGAAAAAATACGTGCACAAGAAAAAACTGTTAAAAGCTTCCAGTGCATGTCTGTGTTTATTAGTACAGCAGTTTCATGAAAAACCTTATATACATCAAGAAACCTTGGGCCATTTGTAAAGAGAAGTGACTGAGCAAGTATAATAATATAAAGAACAAAACCTAGAGATGCTTGAAGGGTATAAAAAAGAAACATGGACATGGGAAAGAAAGAGTGATCTGATATGGTGTAATATGTATGCAAATGAGAAAGCCAAACTAATCCATGCAAAAAAAAAAAAAGAAGTGCAGCTCCAAAGATAATTGAAGATAAACACAGACAAAGGCACCCAGATATGGAAAATTTCACAGTAGGAAAATTTAACGTCACAAAGGGGGAACGTAGAACAGAAGCTAGTAAAGTAGATGTTAAAAAAATAGAAGTTTAAGTTATGGCATATCTGCAAGTTGAAGATTTAGTGTAGAAAGTCTATCACAAATCACAGCATGATGGAACAATGAGTCCCCAAAGTAAGGTGAAACAGGTGGAGTGGGTGGCTTCTGAAGGAGGGATATGGGAAAGAAAGAGATTTAATGTAGTGCAATATTTATGCAAAGTAGAAAGCAAAACTAATAAATGCAAAAAAGCAGCATCAAAGGTATTTGAAGAGAAATACAGGCAAAGGCATCTGAATGTGCTAAGTTTTACAAACAATAAGAAAACAAAGGGGGAAATAGAAAAGAGGATTAGTAATGGAAAAATTTAAGAAAAAGAAACTGAACTTATGGAGTACCTGCGAAGTGAAGGTTTTAGTGTAGAAAAGCCAGCATTGGTAATGTCACAGAATGATGGAACATGAGTCCCCAAATTAAGGAGAAACCGGTGGAACAAGAAGCATCTGATCATTTACTACATGAAGATACCTTCAGCAGGAATCCAGTACAAAAGTTCAGTTGGACTTGCACAGCAAGGGAAGGAACAGGAAATGGTGGGAACTCTGACGCAGTCAGTGTTGTGGAGTAATAGTCCAGTGAGTTCCCATATGAAAGAGCAATGGATGATGCAGGATGCTGCAGGATGCAGCTGAAGAGAATATGTCACAGGAAGATGTTCTGGAGCTTTTTTGTAGAATGCTCGCAAGAAAACGAGAAAAAAGTATGTGCCCTCAGTTTAGAAGAAAAATTTCTAAGGGATGAGTTGCTTGATTAAATCAAGTTTGATAGACATAGTAAGATTGAAGAAAGAATTTGATTACAGAAAGTCAATAAGATCCAAAATGTTAGTCTCATAAAACAAATGAACACAGTAATCAAGACTGATAACAGAAGTTCATGTAATGTAACAGAAGTAAATATGATACATTACTGTGTAGCTAAATTAATAACAGATAAAGTCTTACAGAAAAATACAGGGCAGTAAGGGAAAGGAAGGGAAGAAATCAAATGCCATCATGGAAGTATCGAACAGAGAAAATTATAAAGCAATTAAGACAAGAAATGTCACTGTTGGAACAATATAGAAGAGGAGACAGATTAACAAAAATACTTAGAAAGATGGATATGATAAAAGCAATGTGCAGTATTAGAACAGACCAGGATTTATTGTACACTATAGCAAATAGTAAACTGAAGATACCAGCACAGGCAGAAAAACTTAGAAGTGATGGAGATAAATGTAAAGGAAAAGTGCAAAATAAACAATTCATTGATGATCCAAAAAAAGAAAATTGGGAAGCAAAGCAAAAGGAATAGTAACTCCATCCAAAAAAAGAAATAGATTTTGGAGAAATAGCTATGAAGATCTTGAGGAACCTAACAAAGATGCTAAATGGGTAGAAGTAGCAAAAAAAAAAAAACAGTAAGAAGTTTAGATGTATAGGATATGAAATGGGTGGAAGTAACAGCCAGAGAAATTGAATTAAATTAAGAAAATCTCCTAACTGGAAAACCTCAGGCCCAGATGCAGTACCTAACTTCTGGCTAAAATTATTAACATCATTACACGAACATTTAGCCCTGTGTAAGAACTGCTTGCATGCGCACCCCGAACAAACACCAACCTGGTTAACAACACACA
This sequence comes from Protopterus annectens, assembly GCF_019279795.1. Lineage (NCBI taxonomy): Eukaryota > Metazoa > Chordata > Ceratodontiformes > Protopteridae > Protopterus > Protopterus annectens. The sequence goes on along the minus strand of NC_056736.1, from coordinate 71,853,551 downwards.
AAAAAAAAGGGTACTTCTCCTTAAGAGTGAACCGGCAAACTATCCTAAAAACTATAGACCAATAACCTGTCTTCCGAGGATGTAAGAAACTATAAACTAGAATTGATGCTGACAGAATTTGTAGTCCTTTAGAAGAAAACGCAATCATGGCAGTAGAACAAAAGGGTAACTAAAGAAAGTTATGTGGAACAAAGTATATTAAATAAAGTCATAATGGAGAAGTGGAAAAAGGGGTAAATTGGAAGCGGTTCAAACTTTCTCAGTCTTGATAAATTTGTAAAACTAACATTTAAAGCAGGAAAGCTGCAGAACAACAAAACTGTCACTCTAGACAGTAATGTGATACAAAGAATATTTGAGAAGAGGAAGCATATAAATATTTGGTAGTGGATGACAAATTGGCAGTAAAACATGAACAAATGTGAACAAAACTCATTAAAGAATATTTTAGAAGACTAAATTGAATACTGAAAACAGCCCTGACATCTAGAAACAAAGTCAAAGCTGTAAATCAATTTGCTCTTGTTTACATTTATTGGGATGACTGACTGACCTCAAAAGCTATTGGATCAGTTGGACAGGAAAACAAGAAAAATGTTCAAGCTTATCAATTATATATAAAAGTCAGTTTATAGCAAGGTTATATATCCCAAGCCTCCTCAAAATTGATTACATGTATAGATCTGCAGTTGTAGGATTGCGTATGTATCTGGTCACCTCATCAGATCCAAACATAATGTGTAAGTTTTGAAATATGAAGAGAACAAATCTAAGATGACTTCCCTACTTAGTTTACCAGAAAGTCAAAGTAATCTTTATTGTCATTCAGAAATCACACAAGTGCAAAAACTGAACGAAATTCTGTCTCTCTGGACTCGATGTGCAGACAACATGTAGACTTTTTTCACAAGACATTTACACATATAACACCTAGCTATTACATCATGGACATGCAGGTAGACAGACTAATACTGCACATAATTAGATGCACATATTAACACTTTTCGCAGTGAACACTTAACTTGCCTGAGACTTTAGTATTGCACAGATACTTGGTTAAGACATTGCTTTGATTCTTGCATAGAAAGAAGCATTTAAGTATTGCACTGTGAACGCACTGGTTAATTTACGAATTCATAACCTGTACTGCACTGAAAAGAGAATTTATGGCATTGCTACTGCTCTAGATGGCCTATAAGTTAACAATCATGCTGAATATTGCATTAAGTATTAGATGAGACTGGTAACCAGGTTAATGCACAATATCAGAAAATCTGCTACAGTTTTTCCTGACCCAGGTTGCCATCATGGAGTGTAGAAGCATATCAGTGGCAGGCAGGAATGGAAACCAAACCAGAAATAGACAAAAATTAGGCAGCAACTGAATGTGCCAAAAACAAAACAAAAACAAAAATAAGGGCAGGATCAGGTAAGAGGGCAAGAAATGCAGAAAAGGCATAAATATAATTCAGAAAACTCCTGGAACAATCTCATGTTGATCAGGATCTGATGCAGGAATGGTTAAAGAAAGGTGAATTTAAACCATAATATGAAAGGTTGATATTAGCATCCCGGGATAATGGACTATGTACATGCTGGTTTACAAAGTCCATTGAACATGTGGGAGAAACGAACAAATGCAGGTTCTTTTAAACAGAACCGGAAATGTTTGGACATCTGTTTGCTGAGTGTAATACACTAAAAGCAGAGGGCTTGTATACTAAAAGGCGTAATAATGTGGTAAGACTGTTGCATTGGGTATTGTGTAAACATTACAGTACCAAAGTAGCTGAGAGCATTGGAAACATGAGCCACAAAACATTATAGAGAATTATGACGTTTATATTGCATTGGATCACCCATTACCAAGAGTTCAAAAAATAGATGCGAGAAAACAAGATGTAGTAGTCCATGAAAAGGAGACAAAAGTAGCATTGATCATGGAAATTGTTACACTCCGTGATTACATTATCTTGTGTAGAGAGACATAAAGTCATAAAATACCAGGATTTGCAGACAGAAATGAAGGCAGTGTGGAAGAAGGATACCCAGACAGTTCCAATACTAGTAGAAGCAATGGTTCTCATAAAAATGGAATTTACAGTCTTATTTAAAAATGCTGCAGATACATGTAACTCCATATGTATTGCAGGAGTCAATTTTGGGCACATTGTGGGTACTGCAAAGTTTACTTTTGGCTAATGTGAAAGATCAAAACGATACCAATTTCAAGACCTTTTATCATGCTTTGACTGACTTAGGAATGGGGTCCAATCCCATCATGGTATTAGAAACCCAAAAGATTTGGAGAAATTAAACCTTGTGGAAACCAGACACACTTTTGATAAAGATAGACAATATCACAGTCATGTGGTACATAAACAAGGAAGTACCCAATCCTACCCACTTTGTCGCCTAGCCATGCAATTCTGGGTAGTGGAACAAACTATGGGATTACAACTAATAGCACAGACCTCTCAGGGGAGAAAAACAATCTGGCAGACCATCTAAGCATGACTTCATTAGCCCGTCATGAATGGAGGGTAAAAAGTAAATTTTTACCAATATCATAATGTTACGGGTTTTGCTACCAAGGTACTGCACAAGGACCAAAGACAACCAAGCCTGAAGGACTGATGCCTTCTCCTTCCCATGGACAGGTCTGTTTCTATATGCATTGCTTCATATACCTCTCCTCCCCAGGTCACTAATAAGGTCAAAAAGGAAGGGCCAAGGCTGATCCTGATAACACCCTTTTGGATAAGGCTATGTTGTTTTCCCTCTGTTGCACAACATGAGTACATGCGAACCATGGCTACTTCTACAGGGGGTGGACCTTTTGACCCAGAACAACGGAAGCACCTGACCACCCTGGAGTTGGCAGCCTATTCAACAAGGACATCTTTTGTCTTTTTTAAAAGAAACAAGAGAACCCAGCACTAGAAAATTTTGCATCTCAAAATGGAAGAAATGTTCTGTGTGGTGTTAGAACAAGGCCACTAACCTTTACTTGCAAATCTCCCCTTGGTTCTAAACGTGTGGAACTTTTCTTGAAGTGGACTGTTATTTCTCCATTAAAATATGTGCCTCATCCGTCTCAGCTTGCCTGTCTATGCAGCGCCTCTGCTTTCACAAGCTGTGATAAAGTAGTTCCTTAAAGGCATCATCCACCTTGGGTCAGCCAGGAAGATGATCTGCTCCCTCTTGAGACCTCAGTTCTTCTATTTTTGGAAAAGCCCCCCCCCCCCCCCCCCACGAGCCAACGGCTCTGGCAGACGTCACGTTCTTAACTTGACTGTTCCTCAGCTTGAAGGATGATAGAAGTGCAGAGTCTAATATGTAAAGAGCCCTTACCATGATTTCATGCAGACATTTTCCTTGAGAAGGAAACCCACTTATGTCTAAAGGAGTTGCTGTAGTCTCCTTAAGTGAGACCATTCTTCTTGTCTTTTTTCCAGACTCTTAGAACAGAGGAGAAATAATTTTGCACTTCATACACATTCATAGGCAGCTCAGATATTACCTGGACAGATCTAAAAAATTTCATAACGTAAATCATAATTAGGAGGTGCCACTCCACATTAGAATTTACCCAACCCACTGCCACCAAGGCAGTTTTAGAGGAGTGCTCACCAGAGAAATACTGGAATCAGCCACTTTTATTCCACACCTTTACCAAAAACTACAAACTACTATCATCTTCCTCCAGAGCAAGTTTTGCCTCTGCAATTCTGCATGACTTCTCTTCTTCCTCCTCTTAGTTTTAACTCCCCTTCCACTCATCTCTTCAGCTTTGTGAAGCCTACCAAGGTGTTGTTGCAGGAGTGAAGCAAAGTGAACATATTACAGTTGCATCAGTGTAGGTGTTCGTGTGTTTACTGTTGCAGCAGTCTTTCCTTTCCACCTTCTCCTCTGTTTCAGAAATGAGTTGTGGTGTGTATCCCAACTCTTCTTCTCCTTTTAGTTTTTTATTTCTGTTCCCTCAGGTCCCACTAACTGTTCCCTGCTGGGGATAGTCAGGTTGTTTAGTGCTTTTGGCCTAGGGCTCAGATTGTGGGCTCCAGTTCGGAGAAGTCGCATAAGACCTGAAAATACGGCACCGGATGACAATCCATATACCTTGATGTCCTGATTTCAGAGGGGATTAAGGTCTTTGGTATTCAGGTCAGTCAAAGGTTTTATAGCACAAAATCTCAGTGAGTTATTACTGCAACAGAGGAGGCAGATAAACATCAGCATTTAAGGTAAGTAGACTCACCTGTACTTTCTATAACATACTGCATCACTCAGAGGGGGTGTAGCAGTAGTACTGATTTCAGCTAGCAGGGTGCTGAGGCACATTTTTAGTCGTCACCCTTAGACCTCATTTTTACCAGCTTGGCCTCCAATGCCCCACATCCACACCAGGACTACCAGCCATCCTCCTTACCCCCCTCTCTGACTTGCACAGGTGTTGCTGTGGTCAGTCACAGATCATAACGGCGTCTTGGGGGCTTGGCCATGTGTGCTTCCTTTGGGTGTGTCTTTTTTTTTTTTTTATTGCACTACCCATTTTCTCTTTCTCCATCCCCATGATAGTTGATTTGCACCTAAGGAAACTCCCCACTTTGGACCACGCCTCCCTTAGGGAGTGTGAACAACAAGCAGTCTTCCCTTATGATGGGCATGCTCATCCCTTCCTGACGGCTCTGAGAGTCACCTGAGCTGCTAATTTGAACCTTGGTCGGCTGGGCCATGGTTATGTTTTTATCCTGCTATGCCACCAGAGTGGCTAGACACATAATTTTGTGACCCCGTCTCTAGGAAATAGAACAATTTAAGGGTCAGGGAATTAATCTGTATGTCTCCTGATAAGGTACATCTTATGATGTTGAATTACTGCAGACAGTAGCGAGAGCTTGAAGGTTCTGTAAATATAGCAGCAGAGTCAGGAGTTTGCATTAGAAGCTGTATGTTCTGATCCACTATTGGAAAGGTGCCTTAGTTTAGGTAGATATTGATTACATTGTGGATCTGTAGTACCCTGTCTAGTTGCTTCAGAGTACTTTCATAGGTGTGTAGGTTGAATGCTAGCAGGCAAAGACAAAGCCTCTGGCCTTGCATCCTGGTTTTGTGTTTTTATAATGTTTTCTTTTGTCTTATTTGCTTCCAACAATCCTGCTTTTTTATCTGTGCCATTTTTATTTCTTAGCTAATGGAAAGCCTCTTAAAACTTAACTGCTGCTGTTAACATTGGATCATGTAAGCAGTTTTCTTTAGTAAGAAAAGTTAATTTTCTCCAGGCAAAATGTGCATAGGCCAGATAATTTGATCTGAAGTAGGATATTCATTTGTCTGCAACCTGTGGGTCATGGATCCGATATCGGATCCGAACCGGCATGGTTTTCCAGCTATGGATCCAAGCTCTCAGCTCCTCCCCTCACCCATAATGCCCTGCTCTACCCTCATGACCTCAGATCTCGTTTGCCGCGCATGGTGACTGGATTGGTATCTATAGCTCTCAGCTAAGTGCTAGTTTTCTAACTGTTAATTCAGAGTTTTTGAAGTTTTTTGTGCATATTTGTGTGAAAGTTTAGGTATTCCTCTTTGATAGTTTACTTTAGAGTTAAATTAAGTATTTTTTTTCCCTCCCCTCACTGTTGGCGTAGTGTGTGTGTGTTGGGCCTGTGTGTGTATTTGTTTTAGTTACTTTAGTTAGTAGCTTTATAGATTGGGATGGCTGATCAGCCCAAATCTATATTTTCTAAATGCTCCGAGTGTGGCCATAAGCTCTCCCCGGCTGATGGCCACACTCGGTGTGTTAGGTGCCTGGGGGTTGAACACCTCACATCTGGATGCTCCATTTGTGCAGGGTTCAACCCCAGGGCACTGAAGGAGCGGAGGTCCAAGCTTGTCTTGGCGGGCCTTTTACCGCCGGACTCGGCTCCGACCTCCGCTCCTTCGGGAGTAACCGTGGCTTCGGTTCTTCCCTCCGTAGCACCCCCTCCTGCTCCTGGGACTCAACCTCCCGTTTCTGGAGAGGAGAGGGATGCTAGAAAAGGACCGGAGGAGAAGCACCACAAGCGCGGGCCGAGACCTCTGTTTCGGCCCCGCCAGCCAAGCGGCTTCTCCCCCGGCTCCGTTGTCGGTCTCCTCCTTCTCGGCTCCGGTCCCCAGTGTGCTTTTCACCGGGTCCTGAGGAGGAGGAGACCCGATCTCCGTCGAGGCTATCGAGGAGGCACTCCAGGCCTACCTCGGTAGCCTCGCCGAGATCTACATATAGCCTTCGATGCTGATCTGGACGGATGATGAGAAGATTCATCCAGGCCCAGATGCAGATGGGAGTGCTCTTGCCTCCCCCCCCTCTGGGGGGGAGCTCAACACCCTTTTCAAACCTATTACTCCTTCTCCGTCCCGCAATCCGGGTTCGGGGCAGCTGGTGCCGAGCAGCGGGCGGGGGTGGGTCGGCGCCGATAGTACTTGGTACGGATCCGACCCTGCCCTCGAGTGCCGGATCCGACCTCTCGGAGCCTGGATCCGAGCCTCGGATCCGGGGATCAGTGCTCGCCGGCGCCGTCTGTGTCGGAGCGCACTGTCCCTTCGGATCCGAGCGCTTCGGCGCCGGCTCCGATCCACTCTTCGGATCCGAGGGGGAGCCGATTGTCGGATCCTTTGGTCGAGGTCGGCTCCCCTTCGGCGTTTGATGTAGTGGAGAGGGCTCTGTTGAGGGTCTCCGGACCCCCGGCACTTGTTCGGCTCCGTCCCGCGCTCCCTCTGCACTGGGCCAGGCTTCCACCATCCGGCCCCTGGGACAGCCCGCTTCTGTGCCCCAAGTTGCTCCAATGGAACAAGTTGCTGCTTGTGAGGACTCCTCTGACAGCCCCCCAGAGGATGTCCCTCGCAAGCATACGTGCAAAAGGAGGCACATTGACTCCCCCGAGTCTCTCACAGAAGACACGGACTTGGAGGAAGGGGAAGGCTCCCCACGGTCACCCCCCGAGGATGTCTCATTTGGAGACATCATGGAAATGCTCCGTATAAGGGGGGGTGATCTGCCCTTAAGTCTTCCTCGGACGAGTCCGTGTTCTTGGAGGCATTTGAAGCGGGCCCGTCTACCTCTTGGGTGTCCCCTCCTGCCGACCCCCTGGTGGACCTTATTACCACCAGGGCGTGGAAGGAACCGGACACCGTGGAGCCAATTCCTAAGAGGCCAGATAGGATCCTTAGCCCACCGTCCGACCGTGCCCATTGGAGTAAGGGGCCTCGGGTAGATGCCATGTTGACGGCGGCCACCAAGAGGGAACTGGCTCAGGAGAGTCCCTCAGTCCACCCCCCCGAGCAAGGAGTCTCGGATGATGGACCGCTTGGGGAAGCGGATGTTTAGTTCAGCGACCTTCTCGGTAAGGGCGCTGAACTACTTGGCACATGTCATTAGGATGCAGCGAGATCTTATTAAAGAATACGCTGCATCTCCCCCAGAGTCCATTTCGGAGGAGGACAGGGTTCTGCACTCCACCCGTATGGCCACTCTTAGGTCAGTAACTAATACCTCTATGCGGCTACTCTCCCATGCAACGGAAGGCGCCGCTAGAGCTGCGGGGACAGGACTAGTCACTAGACGTCAGGCCTGGCTCCGTCACTGCGATTTTTCTGAGCCCTTCAAAGCGTCATTTGCGAACGCCCCCTTTGATGGTTCTGCTCTTTTTGGCAAAACCGTTCGCAAGACATTGACCCAGAGCGAGAAGGACGGGAAGACGCTGTCTGCCGTCGGAATCCACTTCTCTGCACCCCAGAGGCCCTACTCTAGGAACCAAAAGGGTCAGAAGAAGATGTGGTTCCGGAAGTCGCAGCAGTCCCAGCCTGCTCCGGACAACCAGTCCTTCCGTGGCAGAGGAGGACAGGGAGGACGCCGCCCTAGAGGCAGAGGGGCTCCCAGAAACTTCGGGTCCAGGGAACCTTTCTCTGAACGGCCCGCAGCAACCCTGAGGGGTTGCCCGACTGCTCCACTCTGGAGGCAGTCGGGGGACGTTTTTTGGGGCACCTAGCGGCATGGGAGTCCATAACATCGGACCGCTGGGTTCTCCAAATCATATCCAGAGGATATCGCATCCCTTTCTTTCACCTTCCAAAGTTGAAGTCCCTCCCAGACGTTCCACCCGGTCAACGGGAGGCCGCTTTGGCAGAAATTGGCCATCTGCTAAAGAAAAGAGCCATCCAGCCCGTCCCCCCAGACCAGATCGGATCAGGGTTCTACTCCAGATTCTTTTAGTGCCAAAAAAGACGGGGGAACTAAGACCAATCCTAGACCTCTCTCTCTTGAATCTGGCAGTCCCCAAAGAAAAATTCCGAATGGTCACTCTGCAATCTATTCTCCCCCTTCTGGGAGAAAATCACTGGATGTGCTCGATAGACCTCAAGGACGTACTACCACATCCTGATGGACAGGCGCTCCAGGAGGTTTCTCCGCTTCGGCTGGGAGCCAGTCACTACCTGTTCGGGTCCTTCCCTTTGGTCTCACCACAGCCCCCAGGGTGTTCACCAAAGTATTAGCAGTGGTAGCGGCCCACATGAGGCTTCAGGGAGTGCAGGTGTTTCCCTACCTGGACGACTGGCTTCTTACCGCCCCAACAAGGCATCTACTTTTATTGGCGAGACTCCTTTCTCCATCTTGCTCCTTTTCTGGGCATCACAATAAATACAAAGAAATCCAACCTGGCCCACACAGCTCTTAGATTTTATAGGGGCCAGGCTAGACACAAGGAGTTTACGAGCCTTCCTCACTGCGGACAGAGTTCAAAATCTGCAGCTCCAGGTGCGGGCCATTCTCCACTCAAGTTCCGTTCAGCGGAGTTGGTCCTGAGGGCTCTAGGGTCCATGGCATCTGCTATAGCACTTCTTCCTCTTGCCAGGCTCAATATGCATTCTACAGTGGACGCTCTTAGTACAGTGGTCATACCTTGCTCTCCCCATGCATCATCCCATAGCGATCAGCAAGGCTTGCAAGCGGTCCCTCTTGTGGTGGCTTCACTCCCGGATCTCCACAGGGGCCGCCCTTTTGTGCTTCTCCCCTCTCGCCATGGTGACCACGGACGCCTCCGCCTCGGGTGGGGGCACTTTGGGCGGACCGTCCAAGGCACGTGGGACGATTCAGAGACCTTACTGCATATCAATGTTCTAGAGATGAGAGCAGTGCTCTTAGCGTTGCTAGCACTTCAGGACTTTCTTCCCTTGGGAACAATTGCGATTCAATCGGACAACATGTCTGTTGTCTGGTACAGCAACAAGCAAGGGGGAACAAGGTCTTACCCTCTTTGTCGAGAAGCCATGAGAGTTTAGGAATGGGCAATCTCCACCAACCGCTTTCTAATAGCAACGCACATTCTGGGTCGGTCCAACATCCTAGCGGACAAGCTCAGTCGCACCATTCTGACCCCTTACGAGTGGTCTCTCAATTGTCGAGTAGCGGAACGCATATTCGCACGGTGGGGAACCCCTTCATGCGATCTTTTTGCCTCTCCCTCAAACACCAAGTGCGACAGTTTTTTCGCTCTGATACCTCCTCCCGGAGGTACCCCAAGAGACGCTCTGGTGCATGCTTGGCCACCCGGTCTTCTGTATGCTTATCCACCCTTGCCTCTGATGCTCCAAGTTCTTCAGAAAGCCTCTCGGGTGGGTTGCAGAATGATTCTCATTGCTCCGTTTTGGCCTCGACAGATCTGGTTCCCCTTCCTAAGGTCTCACTCGGTGAATCCTCCTTGGATTCTAGATCCCATCCCGGATCTGATATCCCATCCATCCTGCATTCCTCCTCCGAATCTGGACAACCTGAAGCTGACCGCTTGGCTGCTCCAGTTCCACTCTTGATCAGGACTCCCGGTATTTCGTCACCGGTTAAGGCAATTTTGGTGGCAGCTCATAAACCATCCACTAGAAAGGTTTACCGCAGCAAGTGGAAACATTTTTCTTTGTGGGCGGAGCGGCAAGGCCTGAATCCCTTCACGGTTCCTCTTCCATTAGTGCTTGACTTTCTAACCACTCTCTTTAACGATGGTGCCAGCAGTTCCACAGTCAAAGTACAACTGGCGGCAATTTCTCATTATCACATTGGCCATGACTCTAATCCTCTTATGTCAGCCAAATTGTGTAAAATTTTCTTAAAGGTACTTTTCTTCTCAGGCCCCCTATAAAACAAGCGGTTCCTCCTTGGGACCTCTCTGGTTCTACAGGCCTTGACCGCCCCTCCTTTCGAGCCAGCTGCTACGGTGGATCTCAAATTCTTGTCCTACAAGACAGCCTTTTTGGTAGCCATTACATCGGCCAAGAGAGTTTCTGAGCTTCAAGCATTATCAGCTAAACCTCCTTACTTGGTATTTCATCCGGACCGTGTCTACCTCAGGACCAACCCGTCCTTTCTTCCTAAAGTCGCTTCTGAAGCAAACATCAATCAGTCCATTAACCTCCCTGTTTTCTTCCCTAAATATGAAAACAAAGGTGAATATAAGCTCCATTCATTAGATGTTCACAGGCAACTTAGATTTTATCTGAACAGGACGGCTGGTCATAGGCAATCCGACCAGTTGTTTATTTCCTTTGCAAAATTCAATTTGGGCAAGCCAATTTCTAAAGTTTCTCTGTCCCGCTGGATTTCACAGTGCATCTTATTGGCTTATCAAGCTTCAGGAAGGCCCGCACCGGAGGGTGTTCATGCCCATTCAACCCGGTCAGTATCTACCTCGGCAGCCTTCAAGGCTAGGATTCCTCTAGATGATATTTGTGCAGCAGCCACGTGGGCTCCATCTCATACTTTTATTTCCCACTATAAGTTGGATCTTGCATCTAGGGGTAGAGCATCCTTTGGCTCCGCGGTGCTCCGGAATATCCTTCCATGATGGCCGCCCAAGATTCAGGTAGCTGGGGACTCTGTCCCACAGGTTGCAGACAAATGAATATCCTACTTCAGATTTAGAAGTTATGTACTCACCATAACTTTCCATCTGAGTAGGTGTATTCATTTGTCTGCAACCATCCCGCCCTCCTATCCCCCTGGCCTTTCAGTTTCCTGCATATTCTATGTTACCCTTTTCAGGGTGTTGTTGCTTTGGCAAACTCGATCTGAGGTCATGAGGGTAGAGCAGGGCATTATGGGTGAGGGGAGGAGCTGAGAGCTTGGATCCATAGCTGGAAAACCATGCCGGTTCGGATCCGATATCGGATCCATGACCCACAGGTTGCAGACAAATGAATACACCTACTCAGATGGAACGTTATGGTGAGTACATAACTTCTAATTCCCCACAAAGGGAGTTTTTAGTATTAGTAGTACATTTTCTATGTAGTTGTCAGAACTCTTTGTACTGAATTAGGAAGTCATTTGCCTTGTATGTTTTAAAGGTAATGTGTAGTTGAAAGAGAAACAGTAATTGTTTTGGTGTTTGTTATACTCGTGTGAGTGTACTGTCCTGTATCTTGCCAGAAAGGAGTCTTGTATCTAGCACACACTGATGTGCTTGCCTAAGTAAGGACCAGTAAGCAGGAGTGCGTATAGCAATGTACAGAGTTGCTGCATTTACTCAGTTCTGCTCCACAGGAGCCAGCATTTTGGCTGTGTGTAATGGTTATTATGCAGGTGGCAGTCATGATTTTCTCATGTGTCTGTTTTATGTACTATTTTTTTCTTTTTTAACTCTGGCAGGTTGCCTCAGAAAATTTAACATTATGCCCATCTTCACTTTCAGGATGTAGCATGCTTCGCTGATGAACAGACATAACTGACATGTTGGCTTGTCAGTGCACTGCTTTGGATTTTTCTGTTTAGAACTCTGTATTGCCAGTAATCTGAGTCTAGAAAGATATCTTGAACTAAAGACCGTTATTCTGGAATTCATCAGATTATTCATGAGTTTTGTCCATAGCCGCGGTGGTACAGCGGTAGCGTTGTTGCCTCACAGCAAGAGGTTCTCCTGTTCAATTCTCGGCTGGAGTGCCTTCTGTGTGGAGTCTGCATGTCCTCCCCGCGGTTGAGTGGCCTCCGAAAGACATGCGTGAATGGGCGTACCTTCGCTGAAGGTTGGGCATTGGGCTGCAACTCTGCACCAAAAAAAAATTTGCTGCCAATCCTTAGCGGACCAGAGTTCCGCTGTGGCGACCCCTAACCGGGAAAAGCCGAAAAGACAAAGAAGTCATGAGTTTCTTCCATATTTTGGAAATAAAACACAGTGGAGGTGTTGTATTCTAGTTTGCAGTCTTAAATATTATGTTACCTTATGTTCTTTTTTGAATAAATGTTACACAGTCAAACTCCTTAGTTTCAGGGGTGTTCATTTATAAAACTCGAATGTTTAGCTTCTCAAATCTTGCTGGCACTCATTCGGTTATAGTAGCTGTGCACCCAGTAGCCCCTGCCCCCTCAGGCGTGTTCATTTATAAAACTCGAATATTTAGCTTCTGAAATCTTGCTGGCACTCATTCGGTTATAGTAGCTGTGCACCCAGTAGCCCCTGCCCCCCTCCAAAAAATTGCTATGTCCTTTTTCAGATTTTAATAAAAGTGTTCAAGGTGGTTTTCATGTGTCTGTGATCTGTTCTTTTAGTAGATACAGAAACATGAAGCCTTTTCTAGCTAATGGGTTATCTCAAGGCTGGGTGAGCTGTTAGTTGGGTTAGTTAAAAGGGAGTTTGGGCTGTAAAACCCTTGAACAGGTGGTGGGGGTTTGCTCTCTACGTCATCCTGGAGGATGAATTTGATGGTGTTAGTTGGAAAAGGCTCTTTACATCAGCTTTCCGTAAAAAAATGATTCATTGAGTTGCTGTGAGCATATTTTAGGCTGTTACCTTGTGGCCAATGGTTCCTGTTTTTTTTTTTTTTTAATAAGTAAGTAAATGGGAGTGTTATGACGATGATGATGCAAATTGTATACTTCATTTTAATTGAACGTTTGTCACTGAGAGTGTCATTGCTGTTGTTTGTAAGTAGTACCTGCACATCAGATAAGTAGCAGTGGTGGCATGTTTTTTTATGTTTGCTGCATTTTAATACCCTCGTCTGTGTATTCACTTCCTGTACAGTGGAAACTGTGTAGGTTAAATACTGTTCTGTATCTGCATTACATGCATAGCCCCTACTATATCTGCACATGCAACCATGCCTTTCTTCACCAAAATTTGTGGCACAGTGTGGCATGAGTAGAATTTATGATGTAATCGAACTTGACTGGAAGGGACAAACTGTGAAATCAACTGAAGTAATGTTTTTCATTTGCAGGTTCTAGAGAATCTTAAGTTGTTGAAAATGTATGCTTCTTAACATCATTGGGTTGTATGGAAAACTACCATGTCCTTGTAGTGCAGAGGAATTTTGAGAGTCGGAATGAGTAACATGCATTCATTATGTATAAGACTTGAGTGCTGTGAGTGAGGAAATAAACTGCGTTACTACCAAGGGAAAGTAGCCAGATGTGTCAACAGAGATAAGAAATGTTCCCTAGTTGTTTTCTGTTTTACAGTAATTTTGCTGAATTCTGAAAAGGGTGTGTAAGGAGGAGGGCATGATGCTACCACAGACTCTCCACCCACTTTTAGAAAAGGAAACCACACTGATGTATTACTTGATTTTTTTTAAGCATTAAATCTAGCTGCAGTGCTTGAGAAAAAAAATGTTCTTTTCCCATAGCAGGGTATCCCATAAGCAGTCTTTTGCATTCTTTTGCTCACTATACTCATGTTTTTGGAGGGGGGTTGTGCCTTTATACCATTTTTTATCTTTTGAGCACACCATGTATGGTTGATTGAGTCATGCATTCGGGTTTGATGCCCTCATCAGGTTCATAGAGATAATGGAACACATGAATGTTTTTCTGTTTGTATAGATCTGTGATGATGCTTTTTTCCTTTCGTTTTAATGTCAGACATTTTGAGGAAAAGTCCAGTGTTATCATCTCTTTCTTAGAACTCTCATAAAAGTATGCGCATGACAGGCTAAAAAATCAAAGTTTCAGACAGTGTCATTTAACAAGTGATTTTCATTAATCTGTTGGACTGTAAAAAAAAAAAAAAAAACAAAAAAAAACTCCATCCCTGTTGAAAGTACTCCTTGATTTTTTTAGCAATGGTATAAAGAAGTAACAAATACTTGTACTCTTTATATGAGAATCACAGGGTGGGAGGTGAGATGCATCCTTTTTTCCTTTTCTCTGTTTCTCATTTGTAGGACCACCTCATAGTGCATGCCATATCCAGCGTTTGACACGGGCTTTAGTCAATGTTTATTTATTTATTTATTTTTTGTCCTTGCATTTATAAAAGAAAGCTGCCATGAATTCAATCTTCATTGTGAAACAACTTCATAATTTGGTTTTGGCAAAGTAGCAAAACATAGCTTTTATTTAGTTTCATTTTGCGACGTTATAAGATACTTTACTGAGAGAAAAATGTGGTGGGGGGGTTTGCAGTGTCGGGCACCACTCCAAATGATGAGCAGGCTTTGTACTTCCTTGCTTACTTGTGTTTTTTTGCAAAAGAAAGCACTGCCTTTAAACACTTTTAATTGTAGTGGTCATTGTATACAGTATATGAAGAAGCATTTGAAACATACAGAATTATGGTCCGGTTTCTGGCTCATGGATGTTAAAACATTCACCTCGAGATCGAAGCTTGAAATGTGAATCTTGGCATCCATATTGAGAAAGGAGACCTGATCATAGTTCCTTGCAGTGCAAGGACCTTTATTTGCACCATGTACTAGTGGTGTAAAAGCACGGAGTTTTACTGGCTTTGAATGCTGGTAAAGCATTTAGCAAGTGCTGTCATACAGACAAGCAGCACACATATGAGCCTAATTCCTTAGGAATTTGGAGGTAGAGACAAAGGAAGAAAAATCAAGAATAGTTAATGGAGCAACAGTTTTTGTATGCATTTTCTGAAAAATAAGAGTGAAACAGTAGTTCTGGTATTTTTGACTTGGTGACAGACCGACAGAGCAAAAGTATGAGACAAAGTACTAAGGAACAGTTGAGAGGCAAGGAAAGACCCTAGTGCAAGACCAGATCTTAACAGTGCTTCAGGGGGTGTAGCAATTGTTACATCCGTACACGCTGTCACAATTAGTTCTTGTGCTAGGGAACTACTTTACATGGTACAACCCCCCACAATGTGGGAACATAATCATGACACACCATGTGTTACAAAACTGTTGTAGCCAAATTTATCCCAGAAACAGAAGGTAGAAAGCTAGCATTTAAAGCAGTTTTACTTCATGGGAAAATGTGAAATATATTTAAAATATTTAGGGTAATTACATGTGCAAGTGTTGACCCGCGGTAGTGGTGCTGCGGTAGCGTTGTCGCCTCACAGCAAGACGTTGTCCCGTTCGATTCTCAGCTAGAGCGTCTTCTGTGTGGAGGCATGCGTGAATGAGCGTGCCTTCGTTGAAGGTTGTGCATCAGGGCTGGTAACTCGACACGTAAAAATCCACTACCAAACATTAGCGGACCGGAGTTCCGCTGTGGCGACCCCTAACCGGGATAAGCCGAAAGACACAACAACAACATATGCAAGTTTTGGAGTTTTAATTGTCCAGTGTTAACTGTTGTGCTTACTTTGAAATGCCACAGTCGTCATTAGATGGGTTTCTTTGACAGCAGTGCTGTTTCCTTGACTAATTGCTTACAAGACTCAGAGCTTGTGCTCTAGTAGTGAGGGATATGAAGCTTCAGTAGCAAGAGGGAAAAAATTGAGAATGGGAGCACTAAAAAATTAAGAGAAAAAAATGTTTGTTGAATAAATGTGTGTGTGTATATATGTGTGTGTGTGTATATATATATATATATATATATATATATATATATATATATATATATGAGGAAGGCGCGGAAGAGTGCAAGAGGCAAGTGGAATAATAGAAAAAGGTGGTTTGGGATTACCTGATTTGAAGGGGTACTTCAGAACTACACCGTTAAGGCTGCTGTACAGAGGCACAAGCAGAAAGCTATAATTCCAAACTGGAAAGTATTAACAGGAGGGGGAGCTCAAGAAATAATGACAGGATTGGACTTTGGATGCAAATCCTTAAGAAGAATAACGATAACTATACAGAATATTATATTCAGAAAGTAACTAAGTATTTTAAGAAGCAAGCCAACACAGGAATGGAGAAAGGAGATTTTGCTGATAGGGATGAATGCAATTAGGGGTGCAGAGAATAGGCAAAATTGAACGCTAGAAATTGTTGGGGAAAACTAGCAAAGCTACAAAGGTATCGGGAGCAAATAATTATAGAGGGGAAGGGTAATAGAATGGGAAGAGCCAAGAATACATCTGGATTGCAGACTAGAGATTGCCTGTACTCACCTCAGTCCTTAATAGGGAAGAAAGAGAAAAGAATAATGGAGATCCTAAGTGAGAGTTTTGAGTAGAATCTAGAACATATGCTGCTGTTAGAAAGGCAGAATTAGCAGGGCATAGACAACATTACATGGTAATTATAGGGATCAATTAAAGGAGGTTAGAAGAGAGATTGGATAAGCAATCCACAAAGAAACGATGCAAGGAGGTATGGATGGCTCCCAACTATGCAACGCAGTCTACAAGATCTAGTATTTTTGCTTGTAAGTGTTTGCATAGGTATTCTTATACCCAAAGCAAACTCCAAATAATTTTTCTTTCGGTAGATTACAAGTGTTGGAGGTGTGATGGAGAAAAAGAGGTAATATTTTTGGGAGTGTAATGAGTTGGCAGACTTTAAAAATTCCTTGCAGACTACTTTGCCAAAAAACTGGGGTAACAAATTAGTGTAACTAAGAAAATTGTATTTTTGAGCTGTGATACAGAATTAGAATTGCCAAGATTTAGTAAGGCCTTGCTGTGTTTAATTCTGGTGGCTGCCAAAAAAAGCAGTTACTAGAAAATGGAAGTCAGAGTCTAAACCAGTTGTACAAGATGTAGTGAATATAACAACAGAGATAAAAAAAAACTGGTGTGATATTTAGGAAAAAAGTAGGAGAAAATTACATAAAAAAGTGGGACTTGTGGGAACAATACATGCAGAATAATGTTTTGGAGGAGATATGAGGTTTAACGGAAGGCAGGCAGGAATTGGAAGAGCTATGTAATGGTCGAATGACAATGACTGTGTAGAAGAATGTATGTGATGTGTAATGTTTGCTGCTGAAAATATGTCTGTATGGTTTGTTTTAATTTATATGAATGTAGGGTTGCTTCTATCATAAATGATAATTCAGTAGTTTCTTGTTCAAAAAAAAAAAAAAAAAGTAGTGAAGTGGGACTTATCAAACCACTGTTAATTTGATGACTTACAACATTGACATGTAGTTGGTTGACTGAAAGGTAATGGAGTGTATGAGAGGGAATGTGTAGAAGTGCACTTTTACATAGATGTCACGGTGATGTGAAATTAATTGTACCACTGGAATCTGATGTTCATTGTGTTACACTGCTGCAGTCATTACACTTGGGTTATCCTGCCATCAGGTGGTCCCTCAGTCAGCCTGTGTTCTAAAGTCTTGGTCCGGCGTCGGTTGCTGTCGCCTCTTCCCTGACGTCAGTGCAACAGGGGTATATAAGATGCAGCCAACGCCATTTTCTTCAATCTTTCTTGCTGCGCGGTGCCCAAAGCAAAAGCAGTTCGCAAGTGCCGGTCAGCCGACTCCTGAGATTTTCATTCCGAATCCAGAACCGAAGTCTTCTACAAAGCTAAGTACCCCGTTGGGGAAACTTTTTCTTGCCTCAGACTGATGTCAGTAAAAGTTAATAACTGTATTTCTTGTGGGAAGCAAATACCTCATAAGGATTTTCATTCTTATTGTATCCCATGCCTAGGCCCAGACCACAATGTCACAGGTTGTCGGTTTTGTGCTAGGTTTAACAAGCGCACTATTAAACGTCAGTTTGATTTTGCCCGACATTATTTTGGCAGAAAATTCAATTATACCATGCCGTCGGAACTACCGATGACCGGAATACACTAAAAGCGCAAAGACAAGGACAGGCATCCGAGGCCCAAAACTAACAACGAAGCCTCTTCTAGGCCAGTCGCCGGTTCTCCGGTATTCAGCAAGGCGCCTTCGCAGCCCCTGACGACCGTTACTTTAGAACCTCAGGCCACTTCCGACTCCCACATGGAGATGGCTGGGCCTTCGGACACACCAGATTTACAGCCTACCGAGACTAACCCTTCAGAGGGATCCGGAGTAGCTGAGCAACCCGTAGCTTCAGAGGGTGTATTCAGACCTACTCTGTTAACCATTAAATCTTCTGCTAAGTCTAAAACTCCTTTAAAAACAAAGAAACAAATTCAACATTCACCAGGACAGGCCTCCATGCCTAAGAAACAAATGCTCAAAATGGCCGAAGACCTAATCTCAGTGATCAGGGGGTCCCATCCCCCTCCTGATAAAAGGCCTAGATAGGATGCAGACTATGACTCATCCGACCAGGTATCCATCTCTTCAGATTCACCCTCAGACCTAGGATACTCTTTACCCCCCTATGAGGATTCTGATGCCGTGGAATCCATTCCTTCAGCCTCTCCTCCAGAGGACTACTCGTTTGGGGAAACTTTGCATACCATGAGGGAGCATTTCCATTGGGAGGGCCAGGACTATTCAGAGTCCAAGAAAAGGCTCAGAGATTTCCTTTTATTACCTCAACACAGACCCCTTGCTATTCCACCAGTGTTAGATATTGTGGATGATGTGTACCCTGAATCCAGTTTCAGTCCTGATTCTTTACCTCCTGCTCCAGTTAAGCCAGACAGATACTACAGAGTCCCTGACTCTCACAAATTTCTTTATAAAAGCCCTGCTGCTGACCCTGAAACTATTTCTCAGGGCCCCAAAGGGGTAAAGGCTTCCTCAGCAAAGAACCCAGTCCCCTCTGACAGAGATTCCAGAGCATTAGACAGATGGGGGAAGAAAGTATATACATCTACAACTTTAGCAATGAGGGCCTTAAATTGCCAGTTTCACATGCTAAAATATCAGCAATTTTTGATGTCTCAGTTGAAACAAAAAATGCTTCCAAACTCAGATCCTCCTAATTATAAAGAAATGCAGGATTTATTGCATGCAGCTGAACAAGTGGGAAAACATACTTTTCACTGTGGTTTTGATTCATTAGAGGCCTCCTGTAGAGCAGCAGTTACAGGTTCTGTCATTAGAAGACATGCTTGGTTGATAGAACAGACGTTACCAGATCATGTTAAAGCAAAATTATTGGATGCACCTTTGCAGTAGGATGTTTTATTTGGAGTTAAGGCAGAAGAGGTATTAAAGAAAATGGAGGATAAGGCAAAATCTATGCAAACCGTGAAGGATTTCTTACAGGTTCAGCCTCCTCGATTTAGCAGAAATTGGCCAACAAAGAATTGGTCCTTTCCAGTTACAGACAGACCTCAAAGGGGTAGATACAGACATCCAAGAGGTAGAGGTCAATCACAAGGTCCTTACAGGCCTCGACAATGGGGTGCATCAACCCGGAAAGAAGGGGAAGACAGGCTTCAACCTTACAAAAAACAGCCCCAATGACTTCCCACTACAGCTGCCAAACAGTTCTCTCTTGGCAGCCCCCTTGGGAGGAAAACTGGCACTTTTCTGTCACATATGATCACCAAAAACAAATAGGTTCTCAACATTGTATCTCAAGGTTACAGGTTCCAATTTCACACTCTGCCAAGGCTAAAAGGAATGCCAAATCTGTCACCAAATCAATGGGCAGAGGTTCAAAGACAAATTACAGCACTCATGGACATGAGAGCTATTCAAAAGGTACCAACATAGGAGCAAGGACAAGGATTTTACTCAAGACTCTTTCTGGTTCCTAGAAAGGACAAAGCCTGGAGGCCCATTTTGGATCTTTCTTCTCTAAACATTTACCTGGATGTTCCAAAATTCAAAATGTTGACACTACAGCAGCTTCTTCCCATGCTGGGCAAGAAAGCTTGGCTCGTAACTTTGGACCTCAAGGAGGCATACCTGCATGTCCCTATCAGACAAAACTGCAGAAGATGCCTCAAATTCATAGCTGGTTCAATGCACTACCAATTCTCTGCACTGCCCTTTGACTTATCTACTGCGCCCAGGGTCTTCACAAAGTGCCTGGCACCAGTAATTGCATTTTGCAAGCAGAAAGGAATTCAAATTTATCCGTACCTGGACGACTGCCTCATTCAAGCAGACAGCAAGGACATTCTTCTAAAGCATCTGGCATTTGTAAAAAAAGTTAAGTTGCCTAGGGTGCACAGTAAACGAAAAGAAGTCAAAACTAGTGCCCTCACAAGAGATAATATTCCTGGGTGCCAGCTTGAATACAACGGCCCAGATGGCTTATCTCATGCCAGACAAGCAAGGACAACTGACTCAATATTTTTAATTGATGGCAACAAAGACCCAACTCCCTGCAAGAAAAATTCTGAAGGCCTTTGGTTACATGGCATCATGCATACTACTAATTCCATATGCCAGACTGCATATGAGGAAACTACAACGGTACCTAAAGAGTGTCTGGTCTCATCACTGTCAAAGTTTGGAAACAGTAATACCACTAATTCCTTGCCTTCAACAGGAGTTTCGATGGTGGGCTCAAGCATGTCACCTCAACAAGGGACAGCCTTTCACTCAACCCACAGCCAGGCAAACACTGACAACAGATGCATCGGATTATGCCTGGGGAGCACACATGGCAGGAAAATGTATTCAGGGCAAGTGGCCCACAGAACAAGGGCATCTTCACATCAATCAAAAATAGATGCTAGCTGTACAAAATGCCCTTATAGCTTTCAAGGACCTTCTGCATCCAGGACAACTACTACTAAAGACAGACAACACCACAGTTATGTGGTACATAAACAAGCAAGGGGGCACTCATTCTTATCCCCTCTGCAGACAAGCCATGACCTTGTGGAACACAGCTATAACCTATCAAGTTCATCTGCGAGCACAATTCCTGCCAGAAGAGAAAAACACACTGGCAGACGACTTAAGCAGAAAAATCATGGATCCGCACGAGTGGAAATTACATCCACAAATGCTCAGAATGATAACACAAAAGTGGTGGTGCCCGGACATAGATCTGTTTGCATCCCCAATGAACTGCCAGCTACAGAAATTCTGCACAAGGACTTACCACCCACAAGCATGGAAAGTGGATGCCCTCTCATTCAGCTGGAAAAACCTACAAGTATATGCTTTCCCACCACTGCCTCTTCTTCCAAAGGTACTCATAAAAGCCAGGCAAGAAAAGCCAAAGTTGATCCTGATTGCCCCAGACTGGCCACGCCATCACTGGTACCCAATCTTAAAGAAGTTAGCACAAGGTCAACCCTGGATTTTGCCTCAAATCCCACATCTTCTGACTCAGCACAACAATCAGATACTTCACAGCCAGCTAAAGACTTTAAACCCGGCTGCATGGCAGATTCCTTAGTCAAGCAAACAATGCCTCTCTCCAAAGCTGTTATGGATGTCATTTTGGAGACCAGAAGGCCTAGCACCTGGAAAACCTGTTCGGACAAATGGAAGAGATTCTGTGCCTGGAACAAGGTTCACAGCCTTGACCCTCTTGTCCCAAATATTCCTCCGATACTACAATATTTAACCGAGATGCTGGACAAAGGCTTCTCCTTTTCATCCATCAAGATCCACACTTCTGCCATCTCTGCTCATTACAACACGGACCAACCTATTTTTTTCTAATCCTCTGCTAAAACAGTACCTCAGAGGGGCTAAAAACATAAGACCGCCCTGTAGAGCACCAACTCCAACTTGGGACCTCAACTTCGTGTTGGAAAAATTAACTTTACCTCCTTTTGAGCCAGCTAACTCAGCAGATTTAAAATATGTCTCTTGGAAAACTGCACTGTTCCTGCAATAACCTCAGCACGAAGAGTTTCAGAATTACAGGCACTAATGGCAGTGGAACCTTTCATCATTTTTCACCAAGACAGGGTGTCTTTAAGGGCAAACCCTACTTTTATGCCAAAGGTGGTATCAAGTGTGGCTCTAAACCAAACTATTCACTTGCCAACTTTTTATCCAAACCCACAGAATAAAGGGGAGAGACTTCTTCATTCTTTGGACATACACAGGCAGTTACATTTATATTTGGACAAAACCAAAGCTTTCAGGAAAACTGAGCAATTGTTTGTAGCATATGCTGCAGGAGCACAGGGAAAAGCCATTTCAAAACGGACCATTTCAAAATGGATAGGACACTGCATACGTTTCTGCTATACACATCATGGGAAAACTGTACCTAACAGCATTAGGTCTCATTCTACCAGGGCAACAGCCACTTCAACTGCGTACCTCAGAGGAGTGCCTACCAAGGACATTTTGGAAGCAGCAACTTGGAGTTCTGTACATACCTTTACCAAGCATTAACATCTGCCTCTTTACTCTAAATCCAGAGCTGGCTTTGCCACTGCTGTGCTGCAGGGCCTTATAGCCACCCCTAATGCCTTATAGAACCAGCCACCCTACCTCAGCTTTGGGATTCTACCCAAGACTGCAGCAGTGTAGCACAATGAACATAGTACAGTTTTGTACCTACCATAAATTAAGATGTTCGAGTGTATACACTGCTGCATTAAATTAAATTAATTGTACCACTGGAATCTGTTCTCCTTTACCTTTTCAGCATTTTGGTCTACATTGCCTTCTATTCTGATGTCCTCATTTCTTCAAGTTTCCTGCAACGTGCATCCTGGTACTCATCACCGCCATCATCATAAGCTTCCTCAGCTGCCTTGCCTACACTCTATAAGTTTCTTTGCCATACAGAAACACTGGTAACACCATTGTTTTATGTGCCTTAGTTTTCAGCTTATTTGACATCCTTATGTCATACACTGTCTCTGAAAATTTGTATCAGCTGACTGCAGATTCTACCTCTGATTCCGACTTTGATCTTCTCATTCATATTTCCCCACAGGTGCTTGAAACTGTTAACTTCTTACACTATTTCCATTCATATTTCAAGTTAGTTTTTTTTTTTTTTTTGCTGACATTACTTGCACCTTTAGTTTTATATCCTTTTCTGGTATCATCTGCTGAAGTTCCTGTTCAAAATCTGCTTGTTGTGCCTCATCGTGTGCATACAGCTGCTTTGTTCTGTTCCTTTGATTTTCATCAGCATTGGTCAACAGTACAAATGAGTAAAAAAACACGTCATCTGAATAACAAATATGACATACAAAATCAGCTATAAACCCAGATTAAGTACTGTCTGAGTAGTGATACTATTAGGGCAAGGGTGTTTTAGTAATGTTATGTGTTGGGGCAGGGGTATAGTTACGGTTAGCACTTGTAAGTTGTTGCATGTGGAAAAGCTGTACTTAATGAAGTTGATGTTCATCATTCCCACTGCTGCTTTAGTCTTTTGGCTATGTGGGTTGTGTCCTGCACAGGGCGCAGTAATCAGCCAGTTTGCAAATGGTCTGTCTGTGTCCCACATATTCAATCTTTTTGCTGATTGGACTGCCCTTGGGAGGGAAAATAATCAGTCGAGTGAAGATTTTTCAGTACTTTCTTGCCATCTCATGAAGAAGCAGCTGGCCCTCAGCTTCAGCTCTGGCAGATAAGTCCCCTTTGGGGAACAGTTCCACATAGAGTATTGCCCTTTTAAGGGAAAAATGTGCTGTTTTTAACAGGCCTTTTAGTGGTATTTCTTCTTTAAGAAACCAGTCTTTTTTAATATTGGTTGTCAGTGATTGTTAATTTTAGCTTTAAGTTATTTTGGGGGCTACTTTGGTGGGAAAATGTACCACTAGTATAAACTTGATGTATTTTGCTTAAAAGTTTAGTGTCTGGAAATATTTTCTAATCTCCCATCCAATTTTGGTAATAAACAGTCTTAACAAAATGCAGGAAAACAAACATTTGAGAACAAATGACTAGGGTGTTCCAAGAACAATTTTGGTAATTCCCAAAACCAGTGATTGTCCAGCAAGTCAGAATGACTGTTTAAGAGACTTGATTCCCCCCTCCCACCCTAGCTGCCCTGTTTTTCTTAAAGAAGGTCTGAATCTCCACCTTTCTCTTTGGCAACAGTTTGTTTCAGACAAATGGGTTCTAAAGATAATTCATCAAGGTTACAGATGGCAGCAGGAGGAAATTCCTCCTTTCCAAGGGGTAATTCCTCATTCTCCAGGCCAAACTCTCATACTTCCACATGTCCTTCATCTTATGCTGTCCCAAGGAAGTGATAGAACCATTTCCCACTTCCAGTATGGGAAAGGGGATTGTTTAAGGATGTTTTTAGTACCAAAAATAAAATGCTTGGAAACCTGTTTGTGAAAGTGCCCAAATTCAAAGTGATGTCGCTTCATAACCTGTTACCTCTTCTCCTTCACTCAAGTTTCCTGGCAACCCTACATTTGTTTATCATTGTATTCCTATTCACCCAGACTTCAGGTGTTTCTTAAGTTTTTGTGTGTCTGCATCGCATTATCAGATGTCCTTCAAGAATGCAACTGCAGTCATAACATATGGGTTGTCCTGCATCAGGCAGCCCTCGGTCGGCCGGATTCCAAAGTCTGGGTCCGGCGTCGGCCGGAGTCGCCTCCTCTCCGACGTCAGAACGGCTGGAGTATAAAGGCATCCGCCGACGCCATCTTCTTCAGTCTTTCTTGCCGCGCGGTGCCCGAAGCAGAAGCAGTTCGCAAGTGCCGGTCGGTCAGCTCCTGTGTTTTCAGTACTGAAGTCATCTAAAAGCTAAGTACCCCGTTGGGGAACATTTTTTCTTGCCTCAGCCGATGTCAGAACAAATTGAGAAAGTTAATAATTGTTTGTCTTGTGGTAAACAAATACCTCATAAGGACTTCCATTCTTACTGCCTCCCTTGCCTGGGCCCAGACCACGACGTCTCGGCCTGTGCTGCCTGTGCTTGCTTTAATAAGCGCACTCTCAGGCACCGGGCAGAATTTGCCGAAGACTTTTTTGGCAAATCTTTCGCTTATATCATGCCGTCGGAACAACCGACAACCCAAACTACCAAAAAGCGAAAGGACCGGGACCGACATCCGCGGCCCGCGTCCTCTACCGATATTTCTCCTAAGCCCTCCGTGAGTGCTTCGGCCCCCTTCGGAAGCGGTAATTCAACCACTCCAGGCCGACGATACAGCATTAACACGTCCTTCAGTCCCGGAGACTACACCGGTGCCGGTTATTGATTTCCCTCCAGAAACCGAAGTTCTGGATCTACCCGACACCATTCACGTGGACAAGGTTACTCCTGCACGTGGGGCCTCCTGTATCCATGCCCATCAAGGCCTTTGCACGTGCTAAGGCCGCCAGTCAGGCCAAGGCCCATCCTAAACCTTCTGCCCAGGCCCCTCCTCCTGATAAACAGATCATGTCTCTGGCTGCAGATCTTATCTCTCTTATCAGGGGGTCTCAACCTCACCCAGACAGAGGTTCTCAGCCGCCTGCAGAGAAAAGGCCAAGAACTGAGCAGGCTGACAACCTCTCTTCAGATGAAGCCTCTGGGGATTCTGAGCATTCAGATACCCAAGAAGAATCCTTCCAGGCCTATGAGGACTCGGATGCTGAGGAGTCAATTCCCTCTGCCTCTCCTCCAGAGGATTTTTCGTTCGGTGAAGTCCTCCACTCTATGAGGGAACATTTTAAGTGGCAGGGTCTGGAATTTTCTGATTCTAGAAAAAGGCTACGTACTTTCCTCAAGTTACCCCAGCACAGGCCTTTAGCTATCCCTCCAGTTATGAATGTCCTGGATGATGTTTTCTCCGACTCCAGTGCTAACCCTGATTCTCTCCCTCCTGCTCCTATCAAGCCAGACGGGTATTACAGGGTCCCTGACACTCACAAGCACCTCTTTAAGGCCCACTCTGTGGATCTTGAAACTATTTCACAGGGCCCCAAAGGAGTGGCTACTTCCTCAGCCAAGAATCCACTGCCAGCGGATAGGGAAGCAAGGTCCCTGGAGAGATGGGGTAAAAAAGTCTATACCTCTGCCACCCTTGCCATGAGGTCACTTAATTGCCTATTTCATATGTTTCAGTACCAGGATTATTTACTGGATGATTTACAGAAAAAGCTAGCCTCTCCTGAGCCAATTGATAGAAAGGCATTGCAGGATCAGGTCCATAACACTCAGCAGGTTAGCAATCACTTTCTTCAGTGTGGTTATGATGCATTGGAAGCTACATGTAGGGCAGCTATGACAGGGGCTGTTATACGTAGACATGCTTGGTTAAAAGAACAGCCACTGCCAGACCATGTTAAAGTAAAGTTACTTGATGCACCTTTGGAAAAACAGAAGCTTTTTGGTGCTAATGCACAAGATGTGTTGAAGTCCATTGAGGAAAAGGCTAAATCAGTTCAGACAGTCAAAGATTTCCTCCAGGTTCAGCCACCCAGATTCAGCAGGAATTGGCCTTCGAAGAATTGGTCCTTTCCAGACATTGACAAGTTTCAAAGGGGAAAAAACAGGCGTGCTCTGGGTAGAGGGCAATACCGAGGCTCCTACAGGGGCCGCCAATGGCAACCACCAAATCAAAGAAGTGGCGCAGGCACTCCAGCTGCACCACAAGGACAATCACAATTACTTGACTTTCATACCGCCTACCAAGGCTCAAAGAGAAGCACCTTTAGGCGGAAAATTATCCTTATTCTCAAAGAACTGGCATATCTTAACCAAGGACAACTGGATTCTGGATTTAATAGACAAAGGTTACAGATTCCACTTCCATACTTTACCAATAAGACAAGGCATGCCAAACCTGCCACATCATCAAAGGGCAGAGGCACTCATTCAAGTTTCAAAGCTACTAAGAATAAAAGCAATAGAAAAGGTCCCTGCTCAGGAACAAGGCCAGGGTTTTTATTCAAGACTGTTCCTTGTTCCAAGAAAAGAAAACAAATGGAGGCCTATACTGGACTTGTCTACTCTAAATACTTTTCTCATTGTGCCAAAGTTCAAAATGCTGACGTTACAGCAACTCCTTCCCATGCTGGGCAAGGGGTCTTGGCTGGTCACTCTGGACCTCAAGGAGGCATACCTGCATGTCCCAATCAGACACAGTTGCAGAAGATACCTCAGATTTCTTGCAGGGACAGAGCATTATCAATTCTCAGCATTGCTGTTTGGCTTATCCACTGCGCCCAGAGTGTTCACGAAATGCCTGGCATCAGTAGTGGCACTCTGCAGACTCCAGGGGATTCAAATATACCCCTACCTGGACGACTGCCTGATACAAGCAGACAAACAAACCTTGATAGCAAACTTGGACTATGTCATTCAATTACTACAGGCCTTGGGATACACAGTCAACATTCAAAAATCAAGACTAATGCCATCCCAACAGATTATTTTCCTAGGAGCCAAACTGGACACAAAAACACAAATGGCCTTTCTCACAGAAGAAAAACAAGAGCAGTTACCAGAGTACTTCAAAGGCCTAGCAAAACTCTCCCAGCTGACTGCAAGGAAAATCCTGCAGGCCCTGGGATTCATGGCATCTTGCATTCTTCTGATACCTTTGGCAAGACTTCATATGAGAAAGCTGCAATGGTACTTAAAAAGCTTATGGTCCCAACACAGCCAAAGCCTAGAGGTCGTAATCCCACTTATTCCATGTCTGCAAAGAGAGTTTTTGTGGTGGGTTCAAGCAAGTTAGATAAACAAAGGCATGTCCTTCAACAAACCTCAAGCATGTCAAATCATTACAACAGACGCCTCGGATCATGGATGGGGGGGCGCACATGGAGGACGGATGCATTCAAGGGCAATGGACCCTAAGGGAAAGCCATCTGCACATAAATCAAAAAGAGATGTTGGCAGTGATATGTGCAATCGAGACTTTCGAAAAATCACTCCAGCAAGGACATTTGCTAATAAGGACAGACAACACCACTGTTATGTGGTATATAAACAAGCAGGGAGGCACTCATTCTTATCCCCTCTGCAGATTAACAATGATTCTTTGGAAAAAGTTCCTGAGTCTGGAGATCCACTTGCAATCCCAGTTTGTGCCAGGCAAGGACAATGTTCTGGCGGACAAGCTGAGCAGAAATTTCTGGGATCCGCACGAATGGATGCTGCATCCTCACATTTTCTCACAAATAACAAGGGCATGGGGGAGACCGGACATAGATCTCTTTGCTTCTCACCTGAACCATCACCTGGAAAAGTTTTGTACAAGAACTCACCACCCTCTGGCCTGGAAAACGGATGCTCTCTCCTTCAGCTGGAATTCCCTAACAATTTATGCATTCCCTTCTCTACCACTGCTGACCAAGGTGATACTGAAGATCAAAGCAGAACAACCAACAGGCTTTTTGATAGCTCCAGACTGGCCAAGGCAACACTGGTACCCATTGCTGATGAGCATAACTCGGACCAAACCGTGGCCTCTGCCTCTATGGCCTCTGCTTCTAACCCAGCACAATTACAGGACTGTTCATCAAAACCTGCAAACATTGCATCTGACAGCCTGGAGGTTACCATAGCTCCTTCTGATATCTCTCTTTCCAAAGAAGTACAAGAGATTTTACTGGAAGCACGCAGACCTTCCACCAGAAAGACTTATTCAGCCAAGTGGAAGAGATTCATCATCTGGAATGCCAACAAGGGTCAGGAAGCAACAGTATTGAGCATACCTCGGATATTGGAATACTTGGCAGAAATGTTTCATACTGGGCTGTCATATTCTTCCATAAAGATTCACGCTTCAGCAATCTCAGCAAAATACAATTGTGATCCACCTGTGTTTTCACATCTCTTGC
Organism: Protopterus annectens; assembly: GCF_019279795.1. Taxonomy (NCBI): domain Eukaryota; kingdom Metazoa; phylum Chordata; order Ceratodontiformes; family Protopteridae; genus Protopterus; species Protopterus annectens. The sequence goes on along the minus strand of NC_056736.1, from coordinate 71,824,819 downwards.
TAAGACAGTTCCTAAGAGGGATAAAGAATATCAAACCTCCCAGAAAAACACCAGTACCTGCATGGGACCTCAATTTCGTCTTGGAAAAATTAACTCTTCCTCCCTTTGAACCAGCAGCATCTTCAGAAATGCAATTTCTCTCCTGGAAAACGTTTTTCCTATTGGCAGTGACATCAGCAAGAAGAGTCTCTGAGATACAGGCACTCATGGCAGTACCTCCCTTTCTCATTTTTCATCAGGACAGAGTCTCTCTAAGAACCAATCCTTCTTTCATGCCAAAAGTAATTTCCAGGGTGTCACTAAATCAAGCCATTCACCTGCCTACATTCTTCCCCAATCCTCAAAACAAGGGGGAAAAGCTGCTGCATACTTTGGACATACACAGACAACTACGCTACTACTTGGACAGAACAAAGACCACCAGAAAGACTGACCAACTGTTTGTAGCCTATGCTGCTGGAGTTCAAGGAAAAGCAATCTTCAAACAAACAATTTCAAAATGGATTGGACACTGCATCAGATTCTGCTATTCCTTTCATGGAAAAGGTGTGCCAGCCAATATTAGGCCACACTCCACCAGAGCTATAGCCACATCCACAGCTTTCCTAAGAGGAGTGGCTACAAAGGACATTCTAGAGGCTGCTACATGGAGCTCCGTGCATACATTTACCAAGCACTACAACCTGCCTTTATACTCCAGATCCCGAGCAGGCTTTGCTTCGGCAGTCCTGCAGGGCATTTTAGCTACACCATCCCTTTCTTAGTTCCAACCACCCCCAGCTTGGCTATGGTATTCAACCCATATGTTATGACTGCAGTTGCATTCTTGAAGGACATAGTACAGTTTTGTACCTACCATAAATGTAGATGTCCGATAGATATGCAACTGCAGTCGGATTTTCCCTCCCTCCTACCCCTCTGCAACTTTTTTTTTTTGGGTCCACTACCCCTATTCCTATTAGCTGGGGGTATCTTTTATGGTGTATCTGTTTATTACAGTTGTGCATGTCTGGAATTATTTATCCGTTCACCAAATTTAGCCTTCCTTGGAGGGCACCTGGCATCTGGGGCAAGAAACACTGAAGAAGATGGCGTCGGCGGATGCCTTTATACTCCAGCCGTTCTGACGTCGGAGAGGAGGTGACTCCGGCTGACGCCGGACCCAGACTTTGGAATCCGGCTGACCGAGGGCTGCCTGAGGCAGGACAACCCATATGTTATGACTGCAGTTGCATATCTATCGGACAGCTACATTTATGGTAGGTGCAAAACTGTACTTTCTCTGCCTTACCCTTTGGACTATCCACTGCATCAAGAGTGTTCACAAAGTGTCTAGCTCCAATTGTAGCTGATTGCAGGCTACTGGATGTCCACATTTTTCCATATTTAGGTGACTTGCATATCTTTGAAGTGTCTTTTTCAAAGCATCAGGAATGTCTCCCATGAGTGAGAGATCTCTTGCACAAGCTGGGATTCCAAGAGAACATTCAAAAGTCTTTCTTGATTTTTTATAGGATTGTATTTCTGGATGTCCGTTAGACACCACAGTTCAAAGAGCTTTTCTTCCACAGGAAATAAAAAATAGATTTATTTCTCAGGTTTTCCACTGAGACTTCAAGCTCTGCAAGGGAATTCCTCAGAATTTTGTTTCTCATGTTTTTATGATTCTCATGATCCCTCTGTCAAGACTTCACAAGAGAAAGATGCAGTGGTATCTGAAGTCTCTTTGGTACCAGCACCAACACCCGTTTCCTTTTCAGATCCTAGTGCTGGGGGGTTTCAGGGGAGAAATCACTTGGTGGAGGCAAAAAATATCCCTAAAAGCAAGCCAGCTCTTCTCCCTCCCTGTTCCAAAATGGTCAGTCACCACAGGCACCTTGACCTTTGCTTGGGGAGCAGCTTCAGGATGGATAAAAATGGAAGGTGTGCTAGACACCTAGGATAAATGCAGGCACATAAATATAAAAGAGATGCTTTCTGTGATCAAGGCATTCAACTCTCTGAACAATCTTTGCTTCCCAGGACCTCTTCAGGTTGTTACAGATTATACCACAGTCATGTGGTACATTAACAAGCAAGGATGAACTAGGTCGTATCCCCTCTGCAAACTAACCATATTAGATTGGGATATAGCTTCACAGCACAGTCTTATTCTTCAGGCATCCTGCATTCTATCAGAACTAAATTGTGTGGCAGGCAAGCTGGGCAGGACAAGGGTAGACCCTAATGAATGGAAACTAGATTAAGGGGGTCTTCCAAGATATGAACCATCTGTGGTGTGTTTCTCAGGTAGATCTCTTTGCCTTCTCTCTGAACAGTCATCTGGCAGGATTCTGCTCCAGGACTCCATGGAAGGTTTGATGACTTTATGATTCTATTGGATAAATTTCTATTGGATAAAGTTGCATCAACGGAAATACAAGCTAAAGAATTGAGAATTTTTCCCAGAAAATGGACTAATAATCCTTGGAAGAAGGTTTTATCTCTTATTAAGACAATGAATTCAGATATACTTTCACTCAACTAATTTAATTTGGAAGCATGAATTATTGATTATTGTATACCCTTCTTTATATGTTTACATAATTTGCTATTTTCTACTATAGCCCTTTGTAAAGTTTGAATATAGTTTATCATACTTCGTTATTCAAATTGCAAATTTAAATGTTTTCTTCATTACTATTGGAAAATAAATAAAAAAAATTTTGAAAAAAAAAAAGACTCTATGGAAGGCTGTCTGGAAGACAGGTGCCTTTTCTTTGCCTTGTGCAGGCATGTCCTGTATGGTTTTCCACCCTTTACACTAATGTACAGAGTACTTCTGAAGATTCAGAAGGAATCCCCCAAGAGCAACCATGGTTCTCCCGTCTTTTGAAAATGGCCAAGGCCACTTACCATAAGCTTCTTCACAGAGTAGCTCTACTCACACAAGAACAAGAATGATTGACACACCCCAGCACCAACAAACTTCAATTGACTACCTGTATGAAGGGGTCTTTATTCCTTTTAGGCAACTGTTTACTGAGGATGTGCAGCAGCTTTTCATGCAGGCAAGAAATCCTACTACGAAAAAATAAAAAATGATATATTAACAAATGGAAAAGGCTTCTAGTTGGTGCCAACAACATAACTGACACATGTTCAGGGCTAGTTGTTCTCTGATTTTACAATATTTGTGTAAGTTAATATCCTGTGGCCTTTTTACTTTTCTGTGAAGGTTCAGATGTTCATCGTGTTACCCTGCTGCAGTCATCACACTTGGGTTATCCTGCCGTCAGGCGGTCCCGCAGTCGGCCCGAATTCCAAAGTCTTGGTCCGACGTCGGTGCGCCAGGGGTATGTAAACTGCATCCAACGCCATTTTCTTCAGTCTTTCTTGCCGCGTGGTGCCCGAAGCAGAAACAGTTCGCAAGTGCCGGCCGGCCGACACCTGAGATTTTCGATTTGAATTTCAGTCCGAAGTCTTCAATAAAGCTAGGTACCCTGATGGGGAACATTTTCTTGCCTCAGTCCGATGTCAGAAAAAGTTAACAATTGCATTTCTTGTGGGAAGCAAATACCTCATAAGGACTTCCATTCCTATTGTATTCCTTGCCTAGGCCCAGACCACGACGTCACAGGTTGTCGGTTTTGTGCTAGGTTTAATAAACGAACTATCAAACGCCGTTTTGACTTCGCACGGCATTACTTTGGTAGGAAATTTAATTATATCATGCCGTCAGAGCAGCCGACGACCACCATACATAAAAAACGCAAGGATAAGGACAGGCAGCCTAGGAACAAGCCAGACTCTGAGGCTTCAGATGGGCTTGTCGCCGGTTCTCTGGTTTTCAGTGAGGCGCCTACGCAGCCCCTGACGACCGCAGAACTGGAACCCCAGACAGCTGCGGATTCCCAAGCGGAGCCTACTAGGCCGACGCAGCCATCTTCCGACACCGGAGCAGAAGTAGACCCCGGTGCAGTGGAAACACCTTCGGTTGCAGAAGGTGTCTTCAGACCGACTACACTCACCATTAAATCTTATGCTAAGCTTAAAACTCCTTTAAAACCTAAGAAAACTGTACATCAGTCTACAGTTCAAGGCCCCATGCCTAAGAAACAGATGCTTAAGATGGCTGAAGATTTGATTACCCTAATCAGGGGTTCCCATCCCCCACCTGATAAAAGACCAAGACAAGAGGAGGATTATGCATCTTCTGATCAGGTTTCACTCTCCTCAGATTCTTCTGAGGAACAGGATTACACTTTTCCACCTTATGAAGACTCTGATGCTGAAGACTCTATTCCCTCAGCATCTCCCCCTGAAGACTACTCCTTTGGGAAAACTTTACATACCATGAGGGAACATTTCCACTGGGAAGGCCAGGACTACTCAGATTCTAAGAAAAGGCTCAGAGAGTTCCTTTTACTACCCCAGCACAGACCTCTTGCTATCCCTCCTGTTTTAGATATTGTGGATTATGTTTACTTGGAGTCTAGTTTAAATCCAGACTATCTACCTCCTGCTCCAGCCAAACCAGACAGATACTACAGAGTACCTGACTCACACAAATTCCTTTATAAAAACCCTGTAGCTGACCCAGAAACAATTTCCTAGGGTCCTAGGGGAGCTAAAGCTTATATGGCTAAAAATCTTGTACCCTCTGAAAGGGATTCCAGAGCCCTAGGTAGATGGGGAAAGAAAATATACACCTCAGCAACTCTGGCTTTGAGAGCATTACATTGTCAGTTTCACATGTTGAAATATCAGCAATTCCTAATGTCTCAGTTAAAACAAAAAATGAGCACAACACATTCTGAACAGTCTGAATTCAAGGAAATGCAGGATCTGTTGCATGCAGCTGAACAGGTGGGCAAACATACTTTACAATGCGGATTTGATTCATTGGAAGCTTCCTGTAGAGCAGCTGTTACTGGCTCTGTCATACGTAGACATGCTTGGTTAAAAGAACAAACCCTTCCTGATCATGTTAAAGCAAAATTATTGGATGCACCTTTACAGCAGGATGTATTATTTGGTGTCAAAGCAGAAGAGGTTTTAAAGAAAATGGAGGATAAGGCAAAGTCTATGCAAACGGTCAAGGACTTTTTGCAGGTACAGCCCCCTCGTTTCAGGACAACTGGCACATCATCACAAAAGACAAATAGGTTCTAAACATTGTCTCTCAAGGATACAGATTCCACTTTCATACCTTACCAAGGATCAAAGGAATGCCAAACCTGCCACCAAATCAATGGGCAGAGGCACAAAAACATTACAGCTCTCATGGACATGAGAGCCATTCAGCAGGTACCTAGACAGGAGCAAGGACAAGGATTTTACTCGAGACTCTTCCTAGTCCCAAGAAAGTACAAAGCATGGAGACCCATTCTGGATCTTTTAGTTCTGAACACCTATTTGCAAGTACCAAAATTCAAGATGCTAACACTACAGCAGCTTCTTCCCATGCTGGGCAAGAATGCTTGCCTAGTAACTTTGGACCTCAAGGAAGCATACCTGCATGTCCCTTTCAGACAAAATTGCAGAAGATACCTCCTCTTCATTGCAGGTTCAACGCATTATCCATTCTCTGCACTGCCCTTTGGCTTATCTACTGCGCCCAGGGTCTTCACAAAATGCCTGGCACCAGTAATTGCATACTGCAGACGATTTCAAATATACCCATGCCTGGACGACTGCCTTATTCAAGCAGAAAGCAAGGACATTCCTTTAAAGCATCTGGCATTTGTCAAACACCTTCTAAGTTGTCTAGGGTACACAGTAAACGAAAAGAAATCAAAACTAGTGCCCTCACAAAACATAATATTCCTGGGTGCCAGCTTGAATACAACGGCCCAGATGGCTTATCTCACGCCAGACAAGCAACGACAGCTGAGTCAATATTTCAAAATAATGGCAACAAAGACCCAACTCCATGCAAGAAGAATTCTGCAGGCCTTGGGATTCATGGCATCTTGCATACTACTATTACCATTTGCAAAACTGCATATGAGGAAATTACAATGGTACCTGAAAAGTGTATGGACTCAGCACAGTCATAGCTTGGAAACAATGATACCACTTATTCCCTGCCTTCAACAGGAGTTTCTATGGTGGGCACAGGCATGTCACCTCAACAAGGGTCAGCCTTTCACCTTACCCACAGCCAGGCAAACTATGACAACAGATGCATCGGACTATGCCTGGGGAGCACACATGGCAGGACAGTGCATTCAGGGCAAATGGACTACAGATCAGAGGCATCTGCATATCAATCAAAAAGAAATGCTAGCAGTACAGAATGCCCTAACAGCTACTAGCTTTCAAGGTCCTTCTACACCCAGGACAACTAATAATAAAGACTGACAATACCACAGTAATATGTGGTACATAAACAAGCTAGGGGGCATACATTCCTATCCTCTATGCAGGCAAGCAATGACCTTGTGGAACACTACACTGTCTTGCCAGGTTCAATTACAAGCACAATTCCTGCCAGGAAAGAAAAACACATTGGCAGACGACCTAAGCAGAAACATCATGAATCCACAAGAATGGAAACTAGATCTGCAAGTATTTGCAATGATAGTTCAAAAATGGGGACGCCCAGACATAGATCTGTTTGCAAGCCCCCACAACCACCAACTTCAAAAATTTTGCACAAGGACCTTCCATCCACTAGCTTGGAAAGTGGACGCCCTCTCATTCAGTTGGAAAACATTAACAGTGTATGACTTCCCTCCACTGCCTCTTCTAGCAAAGGTACTGCTGAAAGTCAGATTAGAGAGGCCACAAATGATACTCGTTGCACCAGACTGGCCATGCCAGCATTGGTATCGAAGTTTAAGGAACATGGCCCACGGCCCACCATGGATTTTGCCACAAATTCCTCACCTGCTCACCCAGCGAAACAATCATATTCTATACAGCCAGCTCAAGACTTTAAACCTGGCTGCATTGCAAATTATCTAAACAACCAGCCAACACCTTTATCCAAAGCTGTTGTGGATGTCATTCTGGAGGCCAGGAGGCCCAGCACCAGGAAAACCTATTCAAACAAACGGAAAAGATTTTGCGCTTGGAACCAGGCTAAAGGCCAAAATTCCCTTGATCCAAACATTCCTCAGATTCTACAATATTTAACTGAGATGTTGCACAAAGGACTTTCCTTTTCATCTATTAAGATCCACGCCTCAGTAATTTCAGCTCATTACAACACGGATCCTCCTTTATTCTCGCATCTACTCCTAAGACAGTACCTCAGAGGGGCTAATAACATAAGACCGCCAAGGAGAGCAGCAACACCTACTTGGGGTCTCAACTTTGTTATGGAAAAGCTTACACTGCCGACCTTTGAACCAGCTTTTTCAGCTGATTTAAACTTTCTTTCATGGAAAACTGCCCTACTACTAGCAATAACCTCAGCTAGAAGAGTCTCAGAGCTACAGGCACTAATGGCAGTGGAACCTTTCCTCATTTTTCATCAAGACAGAGTCTCTCTACGAACTAACCCTTCCTTTATGCCAAAGGTGGTATCCAGTGTGGCCGTAAACCAAACCATTCACTTGCCCACCTTTTCCCCAAATCCCCAGAACAAAGGAGAAAGACTCCTGCACACTTTGGACATTCACAGGCAATTACGTTACTACTTGGATAAAACTAAGGCTTTCAGAAAAACTGACCAGCTCTTTGTAGCCTATGCTACAGGATCACAAGGAAAAGCTATCTCAAAATAGACCATTTCTAAATGGATAGGGCATTGCATACGTTTCTGCTACACACATCATGGGAAACTGGTACCTGCTAACATTAGGTCCCACTCCACCAGGGCTACAGCTACATCAGCAGCCTTTCTCAGGGGAGTGCCAACCAAGGATATTCTGGAAGCTGCAACTTGGAGTTCAGTGCACACCTTCACCAAACACTATCACTTACCTCTATACTCTAAGACTAGAGCTGGTTTTGCCACTGCAGTTTTGCAGGGCCTACTAGCTTCTTCTAACCCTGTTTGACTCAACCTCCCATCCTTAGCTTTGGGATTCAACCCAAGTGTGATGACTGCAGTAGAGGGTAACACGATGAACATAGTACAGTTTTGTACCTACCATAAATGTAGATGTTCGAGTGTTCACCCTGCTGCAGTCCAGGTTACCCTCCCTCCATCCCCTCTGAGCTAGCTGAACTTACCTCTACCACTCTATCCTGTCCTACCTCTGTGGTGTATTTGCTTGTGCCTAAGGTTATCTAGCTATGTATGTATGTATATATATATATATGTATGTATATATATATATATATATATATATATATATATATATATATATATTTCTCTTTGCCTACCTATTGGGGGCACCTGACATCTGGGGCAAGAAAAACTGAAGAAAATGGCGTTGGATGCCTCTTGTATACCCCTGGCGCACTGACGTCAGGGAAGAAGCAACAACAACCGGCGCTGGACCAAGTCTTTGGAATTCGGGCCGACTGCGGGACCGCCTGACTGCAGGATAACCCAAGTGTGATGACTGCAGCAGGGTGAACACACGAACATCTACATTTATGGTAGGTACAAAACTGTACTTTATCATCCATTTCAGTATGTTTGCCCATGGATGCTCTTCTTTCAGTGTATTGTCATGTCAGAATGTTTTTGAAAGGGGTTTTGCACAAGAAGCCTGACCCTTCCTTGGGATCTTAATTTTGTATTAGAGAAGCTAATTTGAGGCTGTTAACAGGGAAAACAGTTTTCCTGATTGCTCTGACCTCTGCAAATAGGGTATTGGTGTTGCAAGCTCCTCTCGTGAGTCAACCCTATCTAATTTTACACAGGGACAGGGTTTCTTTAAGAACTAACCCTTCTTTTATGCCCAACATTTTGTCTAAGTTTACTTTAAGCCAAACGGTCCATCTTCCCATTTTCTTTCCTGAAACCAAAAATGAGGGAGGATGGATAACTCCATAACTTGGATGTCTACATACAATTTTGCTACTATCTTGACAGAACTAAATCTTTCAAATGTTTGGATCAGTTAATTTCTTGTGAAGGTAAGAAGGGACAACCTGTGTCAAAACAGATTATTTCCAAATGGTTTTCTAAGGCTGTTATTTTTTGTTAGACTCACTACAACAAAGTTATTCCAGGCAGGGCCAAAACATACTTTTATCAGGGCCTTGGCTTCATCTACAGCTTTTTGGAAAGGGTTGGATTTTAGAAGCTGCATCTTGGTCCTGTATAGACACTTTTACAAAGCACTATAAGCTTGATTCCTTCTCAAGGCCTGGATCAGGCTTTGCGAGGAAATTTCTCCAGGGGTCCTAGACTCTTCACCTTCTACCTTCCAGATGTAATAAGCTAGGGTAATCTAACCATGTAACGGGTTACTGCAGCAGTGAACAGTATTGTGTATCTAGTTCAGTTGTGTAAGCAGACTTACCTTAACCATAGACATTTGGATGATCACTGTTCAAGTAACTGTTCCCTCCTTCCACCCCTTGTTTTTTGGTGTGTTGTTTATTTTTTGTTCTTCCTAGTATTGTACTTTCAGGGCTCATCCTCCTGTTCTCTGCTGGCAGTAAAGCTCAGAAGGGCCTTACGCCCAAACTCGTCTTTGTCAGCTGAGCTTGAGCTGCCTGACGGTTTGGGCATGTGGAAGGTTTGGAAGCTGGCTGGCTGGCTATTACATCCTTGGCAGGATACAGTCTGTATAGCTAAGGCTAACTGCAGCAGTGGTCATTTGAACATCTACAGTTATGGTAAGTGTATTTACATATTAGTATTATCCCTGCCTTCTCAAGCCAAACAGGGAACCAAAAAGAGATGGTAGGAATGGAACACCAAGAAACTAGGGTCTTTACAAAAAAAAAAAAAAAAAAGAGTTTACTATTTCAGAATAACTATACCAGCAGTATTCCCCCCATCTCCACCCCTCCTGGCTCTCTCTATATCAAAATTTGTCCAGGAAGCTGGCCCTACATTTTCCCCTTTGGCAACATATTGTTTCAGACTCTCTTGAGTGTTAAATTTTGTTCGGGGGGGATGCATTTGGAACCAGATACAAATACCTTCTTTCAGGAGAGTTCCTCCTCGCCTTCCAAACCAAACCGATTTTTTTCTCAGGTTCTTCAGCATTTATACCCCAAGAGCCATGTAACAGGCACCATTAAACCAAAGAAGCAAAAGGTTTGTATTTCAGAATGTTTCTTGTACAAAAGAAAGTGTCTTGGAGACCAGTTTTAAGTCTTTCCTTTCTGAGTCTGTATGTGAAAGTTCCTAAATTCAAGCTATTGACCTTTCAGAATGTGCTGTTTCATTCGCCATCGTAACATTAGATCTAAAAGTTGCATATCATCACATTCCCATAGCCAAAGGCTTCAAAAAAATTCTCACTGTCTGGTTTGCATTAACATTTCTCTGCATTATTCTTTGAGTTATCTACAGCTCCAAGAATGTTTACAAAATGTCTGACTCCAATCACACCTCATTGCAGACTGAATAACATTCACTTATTTCCTTATTTAGACAACTTGCTTAATTGTTGGGTTTTTTTCCAAGATGTCAAGAGTCATTACAGTGGGTTTCTTCTTACCAATCTTGGGTTCCAGGTGAATGTTTTGAAGTCTTCCTTGACCTTGTCACACAGGATTGTCTTTCTATTCTGTCTAATAGACACATTGAAGCAGTTTTTTTTTTACTCAGGAGAAGGTATGTTTTTGTTTGGAACTTTCCTGGGCTTCTCAAATCAGTCTCAGACTTCAGCCAGAGAGTATCTCAGGATCCTATGGTTCATGGCCTTTTTTGATTGTCATCATCACTCTTTTCAGGTTTCTCATGAGAAAGCTTCAGTGGTTTCTAAAAAACAAAACAAAAAAAAAACATGGGCACAACATTTGCATCCCCTGGAATTTCATATTCCAGTATTGGGCTTTATAAAATGAACTGCACTGGTGGAAATTACACATGCAAGCAAAGCCAGTTCTCCCCTTTTCTCTTTTACCTCCAAGTCATTCTGTAGCTACAGACCCCTCAGATTTCCTTTATGTGCAGTTTGGGGGTGGGGGGTGGGGGGTGGCAAAGCCTGAGAAACTCCTCAGACGGACCAAAGCACATCATTGTCAAAGAGGTGTGGTCTACAATCCATGCCTTAAAATCTCATTGTCTACGTTTGTCTGGACATACTCGGATGATTACAGACAATACCACAATGATGTGGTACATAAACAAGAGGGGCACCTGGTTGTACCCTCTCTGCAGGCTGGCTGTGATGGCTTGGGAGGTAGTTCTTCAGCACTTCTTAAACTTCCAATCCTCTTACAGTCTCATAGTGGCAGATAAACTGACCAGAGGAGAGACCCTCGCAAATGGAAATTGAATGAGGGGGGAGTTTCTCAAGAAATTCATCCAGTTGTGGGAACACCTCAAGTAGATCTTTTTGTCTCCTTACAAAATAAACAATGAAAAAATTCTGCTCCAGGTCTCCTTGCAAACAAGTCTGGAAAGCCTATACCTTTTCTCCTTAAACTGTGTTGATTCCCTTTGAGCCCAGGCAGCATTGTTTCTTCCCTTTAATGGAAGTGACCAATGGCATTTACCACAAGCTTTCTTGCAGACAGTACCTAATCTCGCAAGGCAGGGGGAATATGATACACAGCTGTCTCAAACAACTTCAAACTACCTAGATAATTACATTTTTAAACATTTTAGGCACTGTTTCCAGAGACGCGCAAATACGTACCAAAGGATGCAATAAACACTACTACTAGGAAATCTTGCATTGGCGAATGGAAAAGATTTTCATTTATGCATGCAGGGCAGAATATTTTTTGAGAGTTTTTTTTTTTTGCCAAGTGCAGAAACTTTTGACTTCACAGTATATAGACTAAAGTCGAACAGTCGTGTGCTTGGATAAATGTGCAGTACACTCATGTCAAATAGGTGTGTCTTTCTGGTTGTAGTTGATATGAATTTGCTGTACTTTTTTCATTGAAATCATTGCTGGTGCAAGTTTCTGATGTGACTTCTGTTTGTAGGGAGATATCTCCCTTTTTCAGGTTGATGCAAATGCGGAGTTGGTGTATTTAAGTCCTGGAGATTTGAGTGCCCCCCCCCCCCCCAGCATAGGAATGTAAGGTGTGGGGGGACTTGCATTTCACATGGGGGAGTGTAAGGGAGGGGTATGCTACCTTACAGAGAACAATTGTTAGTTTTAAGTGTTGAAATTGTTTGGGTCGATGATACTATGCCTGTCATATTTTGCAGTGTTCAGGATTATTTCATTGTAGGTTGAACCTGTGTGTGTGTGTGTGTGTGTGTGTGTGTGTGTGTGTGTGTGTGTGTGTGTGTGTGTGTGTGCAAATGAATGTAATACAAACACATACACAGACAGGACTTTATGTGTGTGTGTGTTTGTGTGTGTGTGTGTGTGCGCAAATGAATGTAATACAAACACATACACAGACAGGACTTTATGGTAAGAGGTCGAAATACACATGCATTAAATCATTGCTGATGACCTTCTGTTGCAGTATTCCAATTACTGTTGGGGTTATCTTGTTGAGGTACCTTGACATCCTAGTGGACTACCAAATCCAAAAGCCTTCCATATGGTTCTATCATAGTTTGATGTCTGTAGGCTTAAGGGTACTTAAGTATGGCGGAATGCTTAAGCCGCTCTATCTGCTTAACTTGTTTGCGAGCTATCAAATGTTACAGTAAAGTGTTGGATCATTGCACTTTTAGGGAGAACACCTGAAGCACTTCATTTTTATCAACTCCTGCATCTTCCTGTTCAGTTTTGCAGTCTTTACATGCCTAAAAGCTAAGCAAGCTGTTCTTGGTCACGCCCCCTTCAGGAGTGGGGCAGTTCTAAATGATTACCTTTACCTGACTGTTTTACTGCACCCAGTTTTGTTCTCTGCCTTTTTCACAGTGTGTGTTTTATTTTAACTTTTTTATGTTTGTTTTTAATACTTATAGGATCCAGTGAGCACTCTATCTGAAACGTTAATCCCTTGGGCCCCCCTCTGTGTTACTTTATAGTACTTAACATTCACTTTTTGGTTTTGACATAATAGATTCTATTTATTTTCATGAAACTTTGTCCTGTAAGCTCCTGTTTGGCACTAACCTCTTGTATTTTAAGTGACTGTTTTTCGTGGTTACCTGGTACACTTTGTTGTTTAGTGGTCTTCCAGCTCCGTTCACCCTCTGGGCTCACTCTGTTCCCCTACCCTGCCCCCAATTCCCACCTGCCCCCACTATTCCCACATTTATCTATTCTCAACTCCTCCCACACCACCTACAGCCCAATCACCTGATAGCACCTCCCACCAGTCACACTCCCATCCTATGTTATCCAACCCATCTTCGTTCCATCCCATACTCCATCTACACGTAGCAATACTCTTGACACTACTTTCCACCTTAACCTCCTTAACTTAACTCCCAAACCCCTACCTCTACCTCACTCACATCCACTTACCAACACTCCATCCCACCTGCCTTCTGCTCCATATCGCCTGAACTCTAGCCCTCCATCACAACCTTGTTATATAAATTTAAAACCCTACCTACACTTCCCACACCAAACATTCCCCATCTCCCACATCTCAACAAACATACTGTTTACTCATACTTAAAAGCTCCATCCACTTTAGATTATATAATACTCGTACTTCATCAAATCTCCCTGTCTGGTGACATCCATTCCAACCCTGGCCCCAGCTACTCCCCTCCCACCAGCCATCCAGCTCCCTCACACCCTAGCAACCCCAAGTCCATTTGCCTCACCACAATTAATGCTCAAAGCCTCCTAAATAAACACTCTACCTTACACGCCTGGCTCTTACATAATCACCCTGATATTGTTGCTGTCACAGAATCCTGGCTAAAGCCATTCATAAAACACAATGAAATCCTACCACCCATCAGCCAAGTGATCTGCACTGACAAACCCAACAAAAAAGCAGGTGGTGTAGCCGTAGTCTACTCCTCCTACACAGTTACTCCACACACCAATGACATCCCTAAGTTCACTAACTCCGAACTAATTCTAGCCCACCTAAAAGTGAACAATCACAAATCTATCTGCTTAGCCTCCCTATATATTCCTCCTGGCAGCAACAACATCTCAACATTAGAAGATATCCTCTCCTGGTTCTCCTCTAACATAAAAAACGAATCAGTTATCTTAAGCGACGTAAACATTAGTCCACTATCAACTTTCAATCTCCTTCTCAAACTATAAACCTCTGTGACTACACCAACTAATTAACTCTTCCATCAGGCCAAACAAGGATGGAACTTCTGGCTCCATCCTTGATTGGATTTTAGTATCTCACCCTAACCTAATCTCAAATTCAGGCATCCTCCCAGACTGTATCAGTGACCACCTTCCTGTGTTCGCTGACCGGCACCCCTGTCTACTCCAAAACACCACCACTATATTCAGACCCACAACCTCTCTAATTTCAACCCCAAATTTTTCTCTGACTGTATAAAACTAATTGACTGGACCCCCTTAAAAACCCAACCCCTAGATCACGCCATCAGCCACTCTTAACAATACATCTGAAGTAGGAAGACTTCATTCGTCTGCAACCTGTGGGTATCGGATCCGACCTCGGATCCGAGCCGGCAATTCAAAAGCTTAGGCTCCGAGCTCCTAGCTCCTCCCTCTTACCCATAACCCCTTGCCACGCCCTGACTGACCCCAGATTTCGTTTGCCGCTTTTCAAGAAGCAACGGAATTCTTGAGCTCCTGGCGTGGTTTTTGAGATAAGTGGTTTTCTGACAGGAAAATTGTTGAAATTCTCATTTTTTGTTTAAAATATAGTTAGTGTTGTGTGTGGTTAAGGCTTTCCCTCCCTCTTTAGTTAAATTTCTCGGGTTTTTCGTAGTTTGTTTGTGTGTGTGTGTGTTTAGGCCTTAGGTGTTATGTCTGAAGCCCCTAAGGCTGTCTTTTCGAAATGTACCGAGTGTGGCCATAAGCTGTCCCCAGCAGATGGCCACACTCGGTGCATTAAATGCTTGGGGGTTGAACACCTGTCTTCTGGTTGTACCATTTGTGCAGGGTTCAACCCCCGGGCTTTAAGGGAACGGAGGTCGAAGTTAGTGCTGGCGGGTCTTTTACCCCCAGATACTGCTTCGGCCTCTGCCCCCTCCAGTCAGCAACTTGTTGCTGTCAGTTCTCCCCCTCCGGCTGGGACTCAACCTCCCTTAAAAATGCCGGAGGGGAAGGATTCTAGTAGGGAGAGACAGAAGGAGAGGCACAGGGAGAAGCACCACAAGAGGAGAGCCGAAGCTTCCAGCTCGGCTCCTCCATCTAAGCGGGCTTCCCCTGTGCCTTCTAGCTTTCCTCCTCCTCGGCTCCACTCCCCTCGGTTCTCTCCTGGACCCGAGGAGGAGGAGGCTAGCCCTTCCAGGAGGTCACCGAGACGGTTCTCTAGGTCCGCTTCGGTGGCCTCCTCTAGATCGACCTTTACGATGAGCGAAGCTGATATGGACCGGATGATGAGGAAATTCATCCAGGCCCAAATGCAAATGGGAGTGCTCCTAGCCCCCCCCCAACCGGGAGGGGCTTGACCCTTTTTCGCCCGTAGCTCCTTCTCCGACCCATACCACGGGTTCGGAGTTTTCGGCGCCGTGCAGATTTGGATCCGGGGTGGGTCGGATCCGATTGGTCGGCGCACCTCGGATCCGTCCCATCCCTTGAGTGCTTCGGTACTTCGGACCCGACCTCTCGAGCCGAGGGCCGAGCCTCGGATCCGAGGGAGCTGGTGTGTCTTCGGCTCCGTCCAGGTCGGAGCACACTGGTCTCGGATCCGGCGGTTTCGCTCCGACTCCGATCCGCACGCCGGATCCGAGTGGGGTCGGCTCGGGCTTAGAGAAGCTGGCTCCCCTCGGCTTTCAACGTTATGGAAAGGGCACTGTCGAGGACATCCGGGACCCCGGTCCCTGCCACGGCTCCATCCCGCACTCCATTGCAGTTGGGCCAGGCCCCCACCAGCCGGTCCCAGGGACAGCCCGCCTCGATGTCCCAAGTGGTTCCCTTGGAACATCCATCTGCGGAAGAGTACTCCTCGGACAGCCCCCCCGATGAAGTACCTCGGAAGCGCAAGTGCAAGAGGAGGCACATGGACTCCCCTGAGTCCGTCACTGAAGACACGGACTTGGATGAAGGGGAAGGCTCCCCTAGGTCACCCCCTGAGGACGTCTCATTCGGAGACATCATGGAGATGTTAAGGATCAGGGGGGGGTGGTCTGCCCCCAAGGCTTCTTCGGACGAGTCTGTGTTCTTGGAGGCATTCGAGGTGGCCCTTCTACCTCTTGGGTGTCCCCTCCTGCTGACCCCCTGGTAGATCTTATATCTATCAGGGCGTGGAAGGATCCGGACACCATTGAGCCTATCCCAAAATGCCCGGACCGCATTCTTTCTCCTCCATCAGACCGCACCCACTGGAGTAAGGGTCCCCCAGTAGATGCCATGATGATGGCTGCAGCCACGAAGAGGGAATTGGCCCAGGAGAGTCCCTCCGTCCATCCTCCGGGCAAGGAGTCCCGTTCGATGGATCGAATTGGGAAGCGAGTGTTTAGTTCAGCGACCTTCTCCTTGAGAGCTGAACTACATGGCGATGTCATTAGGATGCAGCGAGATCTGATTAAAGAGTACGCTGCATCTCCCGAGTCCATCTCGAGTGAGGATAAGCAGGTTTATTCCACCCGAATGGCCACTCTAAGATCTGTGTCCAATACATCTATGCGGCTGCTGTCTCATGCTACTGAGGGAGCCGCTAGAGCCAGCGGAGCAGGCCTTGTCATGAGGCGACAGGCCTGGCTCCGCCATTGTGATTTTGCTGAGCCCTTTAAGGCGACCTTCGAATGCCCCTTCGATGGTTCTGCCTTATTTGGCAAGACTGTTCGAGACACTTGTCCAGAGCGAAAAGGACGGAAGACGCTGTCTGCCGTCGAGTCCGCTTCTCAGCTCCCCAGAGGTCCTTCTCTAAGAACCAAAAGGGACAGAAGAAGATGTGGTTCCGAAGTCGCAGCAGTCCCAACCTGCTCCGGATAACCAGTCCTTCCGTGGCAGAGGAGGACGGGAGGTCGTCGTGCCAGAGGCAGGGGGCTCCTGGCAATTTTGGGTCCAGAGAACCCTTCTCTGAGAGACCCACACAGCAGCCCTGAAGGGTTGCCCGGCTGTCCGTCTCTGGAGGCAGTCGGGCGGTTTCGATGCACCTGACTTCTTGGGAGTCCATAACAACAGACAGTTGGGTGCTTCACTCATATCCAGAGGATATTCAATACCCCTAATCAAGATCCCCAAATCTCGCAGCCTCCCAGATGTTCCACCCGACCAAAGGAGGCGGCAGCTCAAATCGAGCAGCTGCTAGAAAAAGAGCCATCCAGCGCGTCCCCAGATCAAGCCGGATTAGGGTTTTACTCCAGGTTCTTTTGGTGCCAAAGAAGACGGGGACTTAAGACCAATTTTAGACCTTTCCTGTTGAACCTGTCAGTAACCAAGCAAAGTTCCGGATGGTCACCCTGCAATCTATACTCCCCCTGTTGAGGGAGAACGACTGGATGTGTTCCATAGACCTCAAGGATGCGTACTACCACATTCGGATGGACAGACGATCCAGGAGGTTTCTTCGCTTCCCGCTGGGAGCCAGTCACTATCAGTTCAGGGTCCTCCCCTTTGGTCTCACCTCAGCCCCCAGGGTGTTTACCAAGGTGTTAGCGGTGGTAGCGGCCCACCTGAGGCTCCAGGGATTACAGGTCTTTCCGTACCTGGACGACTGGCTCCTAACTGCATCATCAAGGCATCTTCTGTGCTCAGCCAGGGATTACTTCCTTCAACTAGCACCAAGGCTGGGCATAACGATCAACTGGGAGAAATCTTTCCTGAATCCAACTCAAATTATAGATTTCATAGGAGGAAGACTAGACACCAGATCAATGCGAGCCTTCCTCACCCCAGACCGTATCGTCAGCCTGAGGTGTCATGTGACAGCGATCCTTCAACCGTCACCAACTGCAGCTTCGGTCCTGAGGGCCCTAGGTTCTATGGCGGCAGCTATTCCGCTTCTAATTCATGCCCGCTTACACATGCGGGTTCTTCAATGGACCCTTCAAGTTCAGTGGTCTCCTCTTTGTTCGTCTCTAAACGCTCCGATTGCGGTCAGCAGAGCGTGCAGGGACTCCCTTCTGTGGTGGCTTCTTTCTCCGGAGCCCCTAGTAGGAAGACCCTTTTGCGCTGCATTTCCCCGAGCCACAGTGACCACGGACGCTTCTTGCCTCGGGTGGGGGGGGCATTCTGCGGGAAAGATTGTCCAAGGCACGTGGAATCCCACAGAGACTTCATTGCATATAAATGTCCTGGAAATGAGGGCGGTGCTCCTAGCGTTGCAAGCACTTCACCACGTTCTTCCTACAGGGACTATTGCGATTCAGACAGACAACATGTCCGTAGTCTGGTATATCAACAAGCAGGGAGGAACCAGGTCTTATCCCCTTTGTCGAGAAGCCATGAGAGTCTGGGAATGGGCAATTTCCACCAAACGCTTTCTGATAGCAACGCACATTCCGGGAAAGTCCAACATCCTTGCGGACAAGCTCAGTCGCACCATCCTTTCTCCACACGAGTGGTCCCTAAACCTTCAAGTAGCGAAGAAGATTTTTGCCGTTTGGGGCAACCCTGTTGCGATCTTTTGCTTCTCCCTCAAACGCCAAATGCGACAATTTCTTCGCTCTACTTCCCCACCAGGAGTTCGAGGATGCTCTGGTGCATGCTTGGCCTCCCGGTCTCCTTTATGCCTACCCTCCACTTCCTCTGATGCAGAGGTTTCTGCAGAAAGCCAACAGTTTGGGGAGCAGAATGATTCTCATTGCCCCATTCTGGCCTCGACAACCTTGGTTCCCCTTCGTATGGTCTCACAAAATCAATCCACCATGGATTCTGGATCCAATTTCGGATCTCATCTCTCACCCTCTGGGAATGCCAGTTCCCAATCTGCGGACCCTGAAGTTGACAGCTTGGCTGCTCCAATTCCAACCTTAATTAGGACTCCCGGTATCTCTTCACCGGTCAAAGCAATTTTGGTGGCTGCTCATAAACCTTCTACCAGACAGGTTTATAGGAGTAAATGGAAGAGGTTCTCTATATGGGCAGGGCAGAGAACGGTGGATCCTTTTTCAGCACCTATCTCTGCGGTACTAGAATTTTTAACAGACCTCTTTCATCAAGGGGCCAGTTCTTCCACGATTAAAGTACAATTGGCGGCTATATCGCATTATCACATTGGACAGGACACAGCTCCCCTTATGACAGCGAAATTATGCAAATCCTTTCTCAAGGGAGTTTTTTTATTAAGGCCTCCAGTCAAGGAGGTTGTACCGCCTTGGGATTTGTCGTTAGTCCTGCAGGCCCTTACTGCTCCTCCCTTCGAGCCTGCAGCTTCTGCTGATTTAAAATTCCTTTCCTGGAAGACTGTCTTTCTGGTAGCTATCACTTCAGCCAGAAGGGTGTCTGAGCTTCAGGCTCTTTGTGTCAAACCGCCTTACCTTTCTTTCTTCCCTGATAGGGTGTGCCTCAGGACCAATCCATCTTTTCTTCCGAAGGTCTCTTCTGAATCCAATATTAACCAGTCTATCAATTTGCCTGTCTTTTTTCCCAAGTATTCAAACAAAGGGGAATACAAATTGCATTCATTGGATGTTCATAGACAATTACGTTTTTATATTAACAGGACAGCTGGCCACAGGAAGTCAGATCAGCTGTTCGTCTCCTTTGCTAAATTTGCTCTGGGTAAAGCAGTGTCTAAAGTCACTCTGTCTAAATGGATTGCTAATTGCATATTGCAGGCATATGACACTTCAGGCAGACCTGCTCCTAAGAGGGTTACGGCTCATTCTACTAGGGCAGTTTCTACGTCAGCCGCCTTTAAGTCCCGTGTTTCGTTGGATGATATCTGCGTCAGCTACTTGGGCCTCGCCTCATACTTTTATTTCTCATTACAAGGTGGATGTTGTTTCTAGAGGAAGAGCATCCTTTGGCTCAGCGGTGCTCTGGAATATCCTTCCATGATGGCCGCCCAAGATTCAGGTAGCTAGGGACTCTGTCCCACAGGTTGCAGACGAATGAAGTCTTCCTACTTCAGATTTAGAAGTTATGTACTCACCATAACGTTCCATCTGAGTAGGTGACTTCATTCGGATGCAACCATCCCCCCCTCCATCCCCCTGACCTTTATAGAGCGAGTATTTATGCTGTTTTAGTATACTGTGGTCAGTATTTGAGGCAAACTCAATCTGAGGTCAGTCAGGGCGTGGCAAGGGGTTATGGGTAAGAGGGAGGAGCTAGGAGCTCGGAGCCTAAGCTTTTGAATTGCCGGCTCGGATCCGAGGTCGGATCCGATACCCACAGGTTGCATCCGAATGAAGTCACCTACTCAGATGGAACGTTATGGTGAGTACATAACTTCTAAATTTCTAAACCTACTCAACCGTCATGCTCCCCCAGAACCAATCGGATCAGGTCCAAAATCTGTCCCTGGATATCAAAAAAAACCAAGCGAACCATGTGCCTAAGAGATAAAAAGTGGAAACAGTACCAAAACAATTAACTACCCAGTACACTACTAGAATACAAGCAACTCTGCAACAACGTAAAGAAATTAATAACTAGAGACCACAAATCCTGTTACACAAAGCTTCAATCTGAACACTCTTCCAACCCAAATAAGTTTTGGAGTACTATGTCCTCTCTCCTCCATCCTGGTAACAAACACAACCCTTGTACTAACTCTAACCTTTCCAACCTAGAAACAGACACATCATTCAACTCCTTCTTTGTGGAATGTATATCCAAACTAACCTCCAGTTTACCACCCCCCCTCCTAGCACATCCTCTCCATCCACCACCCTCTCTTCAGACAACACACACAATTCTATCACTTTCACACTCAACCCCATCCCCACTAGCACTATGAAAAACTGATCCTCCAGCTAAAACCTTGCCATAATGCACCAGATAATTTACCCACATCCTTCCTCAAATTATCAGCCAACAGCTTAGCGCTGCCAATCTCCATTCTAATAAACAGATCCATAAAATAATCCTATGTCCCCTTAATTTGGAAACATGCTTTCATTATTCCACTCCATAAGGGAGGCAAAAATATTGACATTACCAACTTCAGGCCTATTGCCATCTTTTCTCCACTCTCAAAAATCCTTGAAAAATGTATTCATGCACAACTCATGCCATACCTAACTCACAATAACCTCCTTACCCCCACCCAACATGGTTTATGCCCTTGCCACAGTACTATCACTGTCCTTCTTGCCTTCCTAGTATGCATCAACCATGCTTGTGACTCTGGCAAACTTGTATTCTCCCTTTTCCTAGACCTATCCAAAGCCTTTGACACCATCTCCCACCCCATTCTCCTGTCCCAACTCTCCCATCTCAGCCTATCCCTTTCTACAACATCCTGGTTTTCTAGCTTCCTCCCTGAAAGGCTGCAGGCTGTAAAATGGAAGTCATCTACATCTCCCTTCCTGCAAACCCCCACCGGCATTCCCCAAGGCTTTGTACTCGCCCCCCTACTTTTTAACATATTCATTAATAACTTCCACCACTCCATCCTTGAGTCCTCCCTGATCCAGTATGCAGATGACTCTACATCATCTGCACTGCTGACTCCCCTTTCGACCTGCAACTAAAGACCCAGTCTGCTTTCACTAAAACTGAAAATCGGATGCATAACAACCATCTTCCCCTGAATGTAAATAAAGCAAAACTAATGATCTTTACTCCCTCCAGAAGCTCAGTAATTGATAACACCTCCTTTTCGATAATTAGACAAAGGAACACCCCCAGTAAGACTGTGCCTCACACTAAACTCCTAGGTATCATCATTGATGAGCATCTGAAATTCGACATCCATAGTCAAACAGCCATTAAAAAAAAATACCAAAAACTATGACTCCTATACCGACACAACTGCTGTCTGACTCCCTCCACCTGGAAGGCCTTAGCCTGCACCTACCTTCTTCCCTTTTTAATATACGGAACACCCCCTATTCACCAACCTTCAACTTGGCTTACAATCCAAACTGGATTCCTGCTACAATAAAATCTGCAAATTTGCCACCAACTCCAAAAACTCATTCCATCATTGCAACTCCCTCCAATTTCTACAGTGGTTAGAACTTCCAAGCTACCTGATCTTTCTAAAGCTTACCACTGCCCATAAACGCTTGTTCAAGCCATCCAGCTGCCCTGCTCTCTCCTCCTCCTTAACCCCCTACATACCCAACTGCTCACTCCAATCAGAAAATGAAAATGTCTTGTACGTCCATTAACCTTCCTGGCCACCTGGACAACTTCTGCTATCTTACTCCATGGCTAAACTGTGAACTCCCCTGTAATAACCTTAACCACACCAACTTCAAATCCCTCCTACATTCCTGTTGGTCATCAAATTGGATATCTTCCTATTCATCTCCTATTTGAGTCCCCCATTAACATAGTTTCAACAGCCCCCTCTTCTCACCACCTAGCAACCTTCCACTCAACTAAACCTTTAACTCCACTGCTAAACTTCTACATTTTCTTTCTTTTTCCCATATTCCACCTTCTTATACAGCTTTACTTCAGTATTAGTTACTAGCTCTTTTCTGTAAATAACAACTAACCTCTTTGCCATTCTAAAGCATGCCTTCGGCCACTCTAACACATTAATTTCTTCATGTATGCATGCCTACTATCTACTAGACATACTTGTCCTCTGCCATATCTTCCTCTACTTCTGAAAGTTAAAATAAATAAATAAATAAAAATCCTTAATTCTCCAAAAAAAAGTGCTACAGCCTGAACATATATTTTGTTTTGTTCTGCTGTAGCCAGTCTGTATTCAGACTTAATTACTTTCATACTTTGCACTTCATCCTACTTTGTCAATAATGTATATCCCTTGCGTGATATTCATGATTATAATGTGCAATTGTCTAAGAACTCATATAGTGTATTGTATCGCCTATGGAGCTTTCCTCCCCAGGCCTCCACTGAAAACAGGCTCTTCTTGGCCCAGTGGACTTCCCCGGTCATCAAACTATAATAAATAAATAAAATAAGTAAATAAAGTGAACGTATGATCATAAGATACTTAGAGTATCTTGCTTGCTAGTCTGAGTGCAGGTCTCGCATCCATAGGTCTGTTACGTCACATGGTTGTTGGTGTTACCTATGCCTTTGCTTATACATACAAGAGCCCCTTTAGAGAGCCTTCTTTTTTTTTCTTGAACTTTGGGTGTTAACAGTGTTAGATGTCAGCTAAGGTAGGGAGGGAAGTATGATTGTGGGAGGCAGACCTCTTATAAGGACTTTCATTCACAGTGGCCGTTTTGTCTTGGAGCTGAACACAACAGTACATATTGTTAAATTTGTCAGTTGTTTGTTCTGAAAACCTTGCATATGTGTCTTTCCTCTCTAAACACTTGATCTGAAGTAGGAGAATTCATTTGTCAGCAACCTGTGGGTATGGATCCGATATCGGATCCGAACCGGCATGGTTTATCCAGCTATGGATCCGAGCTCCTAGCTCCTCCCTTTACCCATAATGCCCTGCTCTCCCTACATGACCTCGGATCTAGTTTGCCGCGTTCATGGTGACAGCTGGATTTTGAGCTTCTGTCAGCTAAGTGCATTTTTGGTGTTTTAAAAAGGGTTTTTCTGTCAGAAAGTTGTTAATTTGTGTGAAAGTATTAGGTTTTCCCTCTGTTAGTCTAATTTTTAGTTAAATTAGTTATTTTTGTAGTACCCTCCCCTCGCTGGTACGTAGCTTGTATGTGTGTGTATTTCTTTGGGGCCTTCTGTGTGAGTGTTTAGTTTAGTTACTTTGCTTTACTTTAAAAAAAAAAAAAAAAAAAAAAAAGTAAAAAAAAAGTAAGTAAGTGAATAAGTACGTCTGAGGCCCCAAAGGCAATCTTTTCAAAATGCTCCGAGTGTGGCCATAAGCTATCCCCTGCTGATGGCCACACTTGGTGCGTTCGATGCCTTGGGGTTGAACACCTCACCTCTGAGTGTTCAATCTGTGCAGGGTTCAACCCCAGGGCATTGAAGGAGCAGAGGTCGAAGCTGGTCTTGGCGGGACTCTTGCCCCCGGACTCGGCTTCGGCCCCCACCCCATTGGTGGTTACTGCTCCGGCAGTTCCTGCCTTGTCTGCTCCCCCTCCTCCTCCCGGGATTCAAACTCCCTCTAAGGGTTCTGAGGAGAGGGAAGCCAGGAAGAAGGACCGGAAAGAGAAGCACCACAAGCGGTGGGCCGAGACCTCCGTCTCGGCCCCGCCGGCTAAGCGGGCTTCTCCTCCGGCCTCTCTGGCTGCTGGCTCTCCTCCTCCTCGGCTCCGGTCTCCTTGTTTTTCACCGGAGCCTGAGGATGAGGAGACCCGACCTCCTTCAAGGCTATCGAGGCGGCACTCAAGGCCTACCTCGGTAGCCTCGTCGAGGTCTACCTACAGCCTCTCCGATGCTGATCTGGACTGGATGATGCGAAGGTTCATCCAGGCCCAGATGCAGATGGGAGTGCTCCTGCCTCCCCCCC
This sequence comes from Protopterus annectens, assembly GCF_019279795.1. Classification (NCBI taxonomy): domain Eukaryota; kingdom Metazoa; phylum Chordata; order Ceratodontiformes; family Protopteridae; genus Protopterus; species Protopterus annectens. The sequence goes on along the minus strand of NC_056736.1, from coordinate 71,800,243 downwards.
CCCCCATGGGGGGGAGCTCGACCCCATTTTTCAAGCCCATAGCTCCTTCTCCGACCCGCTACCCGGGTTCGGAGCGCCCGGAGCCGGGGGTGGGTCGGCGCCGACAGTACTGGGTACTTCGGATCAGACCCTGCCCTCGAGTTTGTCAGATCCGACCTCTTGGAGCCTTGGCCCGAGCTTCGGATCCGAGGGACTCAGTGTGCCTTCGGCGCAGTCCCTGTCAGAGTGCACTGTTCCCTCGGATCCGAGGGGTTCGGCGCCGGCTCCGATCCACTCATCGGATCCGAGGGGGAGCCGATTTTCGGATCCTATTGTTGAGACTGGCTCCCCCTTGGCTTTTGATGTGGTGGAGAGGGCTCTGTTGAGGGCATCCGGACCCCCGGCCCTTGCTTCGGCTCCGTCCCGCACTCCATCTGCTCTGGGCCAGGCTTCCATCACCCGGCCACTGGGACAGCCCGCTTCACTGCCCCAAGCAGTCCCTTTGGATCTGGACATTGCTGGTGAGGGCTCCTCGGACAGCCCCCCTGAGGAAGCACCTCGCAAGCATACGTGTAAGAGGAGGCACATAGACTCCCCCGAGTCTTTAACTGAAGACACTGACTTGGAGGAAGGGGAAGGCTCCCCAAGATCACCCCCTGAGGATGTCTCCTTTGGAGACATCATGGAAATGTTACGGATCAGAGGTGGGTGGTCTGCCCCAAAGTCTTCCTTGGACGAGTCCGTGTTCTTGGAGGCATTTGAAGCGGGCCCGTCTACCTCTTGGGTGTCCCCTCCTGCCAACCCCCTGGTGGACCTTATTACCACCAGGGCGTGGAAGGAACCGGACACCATGGAGCCAATCCCCAAGAGGCCCGATAGGATCCTTAGCCCCCCTGCTGACCGTGCCCACTGGAGCAAGGGACCCCCGGTAGATGCCATGTTGTCGGCAGCAGCCACTAAGAGGGAACTCGCCCAGGAGAGTCCCTCAGTCCATCCCCCGAGCAAGGAGTCTCGGATGATGGACCGTTTGGGGAAGCGAATGTTTAGTTCAGCGACCTTCTCAGTGAGGGCGCTCAACTATTTGGCACATGTCATTAGGATGCAGCGCGATCTTATCAAGGAATACGCTGCATCCCCCCCAGAGTTCATGTCGGAGGAGGACAAACTTATGCACTCCACCCGTATGGCCACTCTTCGTTCTGTGACCAACACCTCTATGAGGATGATGGACCGTTTGGGGAAGCGAATGTTTAGTTCAGCGACCTTCTCAGTGAGGGCGCTCAACTATTTGGCACATGTCATTAGGATGCAGCGCGATCTTATCAAGGAATACGCTGCATCCCCCCCAGAGTTCATGTCGGAGGAGGACAAACTTATGCACTCCACCCGTATGGCCACTCTTCGTTCTGTGACCAACACCTCTATGCGGTTACTTTCCCACACTACCGAGGGAGCTGCTAGAGCTGCAGGAGCGGGCCTAGTCACACAACGGCAGGCCTGGCTCCGCCACTGCGATTTTACGGAGCCCTTCAAGGCATCATTCGCGAACGCCCCCTTTGACGGTTCTGCCCTTTTTGGCAAGACGGTTCGCGACACCTTGGTTCAGAGCGAGAAGGACGGGAAGACGCTGTCTGCCATTGGAGTCCGCTTCTCTGTGCCCCAGAGGTCCTATTCTAGGAACCAAAACGGCCAGAAGAAGATATGGTTCCGGAAGTCGCAGCACTCCCAACCCACTCCGGACAACCAGTCCTTCCGCGACAGCGGAGGACAGGGAGGACGCCGCCCTAGAGGCAGAGGGCTCCCAGGAAATTTGGGTCCAGGGAACCTTTCTCTGAACGGCCCACGCAGCAACCCTGAGGGGTTGCCCGACTGCTCCACTCTGGAGGCAGTCGGGGGACGTTTCTCGGAGCACCTAGCGGCATGGGAGTCCATTACATCGGACCGCTAGGTACTCCAGATTATATCCAGAGGTTACAAGATCCCCTTTCTTCATGTCCCAAAGTTAAAAACCCTCCCCGATGTTCCACCCGATCAGAGGGAGGCCGCTTCAGCAGAAATTGGCCATCTGCTGAGAAAAAGAGCCATCCAGCCCGTCCCCCCAGACCAGATCGGATCAGGGTTCTACTCAAGGTTCTTTTTAGTGCCAAACAAGACGGGGGACCTTACACCCATACTGGACCTGTCCCTATTGAACCTGGCAGTTCCCAAAGAGAAGTTCCGGATGGTCACTTTGCAATCCATCCTCCCCCTTCTAGGGGAGAATCACTGGATGTGCTCTATAGACCTCAAGGATGCGTACTACCACATTCTGATGGACAGATGATCCAGAAGGTTTCTTCACTTCCGGCTGGGAGCCAGTCACTACCAGTTCAGGGTCCTTCCCTTTGGTCTCACCACAGCCCCCAGGGTGTTCACCAAAGTATTGGCAGTGGTTGTGGCCCACCTGAGGCTTCAGGGGGTGCAGGTCTTTCCGTACCTAGACGACTGGCTTCTCATCGCCCCAACAAGGCATCTACTCTCTTTAGCAAGAGACTCCTTTCTTCGTCTAGCTCCCTGGCTAGGCATCACGGTAAACATAGAAAAGTCCAACCTGGTCCCTACTCAGATAATAGATTTTATAGGAGCCAGGTTAGACACGAGAAATTTAAGAGCCTTTCTCACAACCGAGAGAGTTCGGAATCTACGACTCCAGGTGCGGGACATCCTTCACTCCAGCTCAACACCTGCGGAATTGATCCTGAGGGCACTAGGGTCTATGGCGGCAGCGTTTACTCTTCTTCCGCTTGCCCGCTTGAACATGCGGGTACTTCAATGGACACTTCAGGTGCAATGGTCATTTCTCTCTCTCCCCCTGTATCATCCCATTGCAATCAGCAAGGCTTGCAAGCGGTCTCTCTTGTGGTGGCTCCATTCCCCGGACCTCCACAGGGGCCGCCCCTTTTGTGCATCTCCCCCTCTCGCCACAGTGACCACGGACGCTTCCCGCCTCGGGTGGGGGGGGGCATTTTGCGGGCCGGATGGTCCAAGGCACGTGGAGCAATTCAGAGACCTCCCTGCATATCAATGTTCTGGAAATGAGGGCGGTTCTCTTGGCGTTGCAAGCACTTCAAGCCCTCCTTCCCCTGGGAACAATTGCGATTCAATCAGACAACATGTCGGTGGTCTGGTACATCAACAAACAGGGGGGAACCAGGTCTTACCCTTTATGTCGAGAAGCCATGAGAGTGTGGGAATGGGCGATCTCCACCAACCGCTTTCTCATCGCAACGCATATTCCAGGTCGGACCAACATCCTAGCGGACAAGCTCAAGTCGCACCATTCTCTCCCAGTACGAGTGGACTCTCAATTCTCAAGTAGCGAAACGTATCTTCGCACAGTGGGGGACTCCCTATTGCGATCTCTTTGCTTCTCCCTTAAACGCCAAGTGCGACAGTTTTTTCGCTCTAATTCCCCCTCCAGGGGATTCTCCGAGAGACGCTCTGGTGCATGCTTGACCTCCCGGTCTTCTTTACGCATACCCCCCTCTACCTCTGATGCTTCAAGTAATTCAGAAAGCCTCTCGGTTGGGGTACAGAATGATCCTCATTGCCCCATTCTGGCCTCGGCAGATCTGGTTCCCTTACCTAAGGTCTCATTCAGTGAATCCACCATGGATTCTAGATCCCATTCCGGATCTGATATCACACCCATCGAACCTACCAACTCCGAACCTGGACAGCCTGAAGTTGACTGCTTGGCTGCTCCAGTTCTACTCCTAATCAGGACTCCCGGTATCTCGTCCCCAGTTAAGGCCATTCTGGTGGCGGCCCACAAGCCCTCTACCAGAAAAATTTACCGCAGTAAATGGAAGCGTTTCTCCATTTGGGCAGAGCGGCAAGGCCTAGATCCTTTCACGGTTCCCCTTCCTTTGGTTCTAGACTTCCTTACTACTCTCTTTAATGATGGCGCCAGTAGTTCCACGGTCAAAGTTCAGCTGGCGGCCATATCTCATTACCATGTTGGTCATGACTCAGGGTCTCTTATGTCAGCTAAGTTATGCAAAACCTTCCTAAAAGGCACCTTTTTGCTCAGACCCCCTGTCAAAGAAACGGTTCCCCTGTGGGATCTTTCCTTGGTACTTCAGGCCTTGGCCGCTCCTCCCTTCGAACCTGCGGCCACAGTCGATCTTAAATTATTGTCCTTTAAGACTGCCTTTTTGGTAGCCATTACTTCGGCTAAGAGAGTTTCTGAGCTTCAGGCCCTGTCCATGAAACCACCTTATTTGATCTTTCATCCGGACCGGGTGTGCCTCAGGATCAATCCCTCCTTTCTTCCTAAAGTAGCTTCGGAAGCTAACATTAATCAGTCCATCAACCTCCCTGTTTTCTTCCCTAAGTATCAAAACAAAGGCGAATACAAGCTGCATTCCTTGGATGTTCACAGGCAGCTTCGTTTTTGCCTATGACCAGCTGTCCTATGAAGGTAATCAGACCAGTTGTTCATTTCTTTTGCCAAATTCAATCTGGGTAAACCAATTTCCAAAGTTTCTTTGTCACGCTGGATTTCTCAGTGTATTCTGTTGGTGTACCAAGCCTCTGGGAGGCCCGCACCTGAGGGAGTCCATGCTCATTCGACCCGGTCCGTCTCTACTTCAGCGGCCTTTAAGTCTAGGGTTCCTCTGGATGACATTTGTTCAGCAGCCACTTGGGCTTCATCTCATACCTTTATTACTCATTGCAAGCTGGACGTCACGTCTAGAGGTAGAGCATCCTTTGGCTCCGCGGTGCTCCGGAATATCCTTCCATGATGGCCACCCAAGATTCAGGTAGCTGGGGACTGTGTCCCACAGGTTGCTGACAAATGAATTCTCCTACTTCAGATTTAGAAGTTATGTACTTACCATAATGTTCCATCTGAGTAGGTGGATTCATTTGTCTGCAACCATCCCGCCCTCCTATCCCCCTGGCCTTGTCAGTTTCCTGCATAGGGTGTGTTACCCTTTAGTTAGGGTAGTTGGTGCAGGGCAAACTCGATCTGAGGTCATGTAGGGAGAGCAGGGCATTATGGGTGAGGGGAGGAGCTAGGAGATCAGATCCATAGCTGGATAAACCATGCCGGTTCGGATCCGATATCGGATCCATACCCACAGGTTGCAGACAAATGAATCCACCTACTCAGATGGAACGTTATGGTAAGTACATAACTTCTAATTTAGAAACCCAGCGTTTGAACTCCTCACCCAATCCAAAATAGAGGAATCCTCAGCATCTGACATCTTGCTTGCCTAGGCTTGAGCAAATCTCTGCTCAGTCAGTGTTTGACATACTCATTGAAATGTTACAGGAACTCACGGTACACCTGGTTTCATTTTAGGCTCCCCTACCATGACCCTGGAGGAGGCCAGTATGGCATCTGACTCTTGCATTTCCAGTATGACTGCTCATATCAGTATGGTTGAGAAGGGGGGAGTCAAAGCTCAGTATTGTAGAGGGACCAGAGGACATCCCTCAGATCGTTGTTAGGAAGGAGGTGCCTGGATCCTTGATTGAGGCTTGCCAGGGGTCGGATCTGCCACACTTTTTTAAAGCAGATGTCAATTGGTTTGGACATGTGCTGAGGAGAGATGCTCGGTATATTGGGAAAAGGATGCTAAGGATGAAACTGCCAGGTAAGAGGAAAAGAGGTAGGCCTACGTTAAGGTTTATGGATGCGGTGAGAGAGGACATGCAGGGTAGAGAAAGATGCAGAGGACAGGAAGGGATGGAAACAGATGATTCACTGTGGCGACCCGTAACGGGAACAGCCGAAAGAAGAAGTCAATCTTAGGAAAAAGAGACAAAATGCAAAGAATGTTTCTTCTTCCCAAATGTCTCAAGAAAAATAATAGATGGAATTTTCACAATGCCTGTACAAGGCCATTTGGTCTCTCAAGCCTCCTTCCTTTCTTTTTTCATCTTCCTGTTTTCCCTTCAAGAGAAATGGTATTAATCTTCTGAGGAGGCAGAATCTGACTTAGATGAACACTGCTGCTTATTTATCTCAAATCCAATTTCCAGACCAATTGACTTCAGATGATGAAGAACCACCCCCTGATTCTCCATTTAAAGAAATCTCCTTTTGGGAAACCATTACAAAAATGATGCAGTGTTTTGAATGTGATCTACACAAGTTTCTGATGTATAGAAAAGGGATTGCAACTTGTTGAAGGGTGGAGCTGCTATGCTTACTCCTGTCTTTCCATTTTGGAGGCCTTTCTAGATGCTCTTGCATCCACTTTTGACTCTCGGCCACTGGCCCCTAAGAGGCCTGATAGGTTTTACAAAGTAACAGAGGATGTAACATTTCTTTATAAAATACCTTTAGCAAATGCTTCTGTTTTATCTGTCACCACAGACAAGCCTTCCAAACTTTTACGTGCTGCCAGTGTTTTACCTTTAGACAGAGATAGTAGGACCATGGACAGATATTGAAAGAAAATTTAAGCCACTCTGCCCTTCAGGGCATTGAATTATCAAACCAAAATGATCAATGTCTGTTGTCTATTCTGGGTGATTAAGATTTTGAATAACCTTGACAATTTTGATGCTAAGCAGTAGGCTGGTTCAGTGGCGGCTTGGGTGACACAGCCGGCCAGACATACAATTAAATGTGGCTGCAGTGCAGTGGAAGCTTCTTCTAGGGCTACTGTCACTGGAACTGTCATTCAGAGATTTACATGGCTTCATTCCCAGATGTTCTTCGTGTTTCACTGTTGCAGTCATTACATTTGGGTTATCTGCCTGCATGTAGCACTCAGCCGGCCTGAATATCAAAGTCTTGGATTCCTGCGTTGGATGCTGTCTCTTCTTCATGACATCAGGTCGTCAGGAGTATAAAACATGCAGCCGACACCATTACATCAGTCTTTCTTGCCATGCGGTGCCCGAAGCAGAAGCAGTTCACAAGTGTCGGTCGGCCGACTCCTGAAATTTTCGTTTTCGAGTTTCAGAATTGAAGTCTTCGAAAAAAGCTAAGTACCCCGTTGGGATCCTTTTTCTTGCTCTTAACCGATGTCAGTAATAGTTAACAATTGTCTTACCTGTGAAAGGCAAATACCTCAAAGATTTTCATTCGTACTGCATTCCTTGCTTAGGCCCAGACCACAAAGTCCCTCGGCGGTTTTGTGCCTTATTCAACCCCCGAACTATTCATTGTCTGTCTATTTTTGCAGCAAATTATTTTGGTACTCTGTTTAACTATACAGAAATGGCTTCGGTAAGCCATCCGTCTGCCTATATTCTGAAAATACATAAGGATAAAGACAGAGACAGACCGCATAGGTCCAAAACTGCAGACGACACTTTCGTTAAGCTAGTCGCCAGTTCGCCGGTACTCAGTGAGGCACTTTCGCAGCCCCTGATACCTGCTATTTCAGATTCGTAGGCCTCTACTGAGACCCATTCGAAGTCTGGTATACCGCGAGATGCTTCTTCGACTGTGGAACCTGCGGATGTCTCTACCTTGGATGGGTCCGGAGCCGCTGTGCAGGCACCGGCTTTTGAGGGTGTATTCAGGCCTACAGATTTGCATTTTAAACCGATGCCATCTTCTTCATCAAGGCCTAAAACTCGACCCACAGCTAGAAAACTGACGTCCAAACCGCATGGTCAGGCCCATATGCCAAAAATACAAATGCTTAGAATGGCTGAAGACCTTATTACTTTAATTAGGGGAAGCCAGCCTTCCCCCTCTAAGAGATCTAGAACTGATTTTCCTTCTGATTCTTCTGATCAGGATTCTGAAATTTCTGTTTCTTCTGCTTACCAGGATTTGCCCTTATCTACCTATGAGGATTCTGATGCAGAGGGTTCCATTTCATCTGTTTCCCCTCCAGAAGATTTTTCTTTTGGTGAAACCTTGCACACTCTTAGGGAGCATTTCTGCTGTGAAAGCCAGGTTTACTCTGACTCCAAAAAGAGGCTTAGGGAATTCTTACTCCTCCCTCAACACAGGCCTTTAGCTATCCCTCCTGTTCTGGACATTGTAGGTGATGCCTTCTTGGAATCTATCCTGGCCCCAGACACTTTACCTCCAGCTCCCAAAAATCCTGACAAGTATTACAGAGTACCTGACTCTCACAAGTTCCTCTTCAAGAATCCTACTGCGGATCCAGAGACCATTCCCCAAGGACCAAAGGGCATTAAGGCTACTGCTGCCAAAAAACCCTACCCCCCTCTGATAGAGATTCCAGGGCCAGGGACAGATGGGGTAAGAAGGTATACACTTCTGCTACTTTGGCCGTTAGGGCTTTAAATTGCCAGTTTCAAAGTATCAGCCGCATATTTTGGGACTACTTAAACAGAAAATGATGTTGATTCCTGACTGTGCTGAACATAAAGAATTACAGGATTTAATGCATTCTGCTGAATAAGTTGGTAAATATACTTTGTAATTTGGTTTTGACCTTTTAGAAGCATCTTGCAGGGCTGCTGTCACTGGGTCTGTACTTAGAAGGCATGCTTGGCTTAAGGAGCAAAACTTGCCAGATCATGTTAAAGCTAAATTACTGGATGCTTCCGTAAACCAAGATTGCCTGTTTGGCAACAGCGCAGAAGTCGTCCTTAAAAAGATAGAGGAAAAAGCTAAATCAATGCAAACTGTTAAAGATTTCCAGCAAGTACAGCTTCTCAGATTTAGTAGGCATTGGCCTTCTAAGAATTGGTCCTTTCCAGTCCCTTCCAGGCCTTCTCAGTCCAAACCCAGGAACAGCAGACCACCTGGGTTACAGTCTCTGGCTACACACAGGCCTAAGCTGTGGGGGGCTCCCACTTGCAAAGCTGGAAGTAGTAAGACACCCCCCTATGGAAAAATGTCACAACGACTTAACCTTAACCCTTCCAAGCCACAATGACTTAACCTTAATCCTTCCAAGCCCTGCTCAACTGCCTGCTCCCTTGGGAGGAAAACTCGCCCTACATGCAAAAAACTGGGAACTTATTACTCAGGACAAATGGATTTTAATGTAGTTTTCCAAGGATACAGATTCCACTTCCACACCTTACCAACCCCAAACAGTTAGCCAGACCTACCCCCAAATCAGTGGGCAGAGGCTCAACAACAGGTTCTCTCTCTTCTAAGTATCAGGGCTATTCAGCCTGTCCCAGGAGAAGAAAGGGGACAAGGTTTTTACTCGAGACTTTTCTTGGTACCCAGAAAAGACAGCTCCTGGCCTCCTGTCCTGGAATTCTCTATTCTAAACACCTTTTTGGTAATCCCAAAATTCAAAATGCTGACACTTCAAAAGCTTCTCCCTGTGCTGGGCAAAGATGCCTGGTTGGCAACCTTAGACTTAAAGGAAGTTTACCTGCACATTTCAGTAAGGGAGTCTTGCAGGAAATACCTACACTTTAGAGCAGGCTTCATGCACTATCAGTTCTCTGCACTTACTTTTGGCTTATCTACTGTGCCCAGGGTATTCACAAAGTGTCTTAACTCCAGCCATTGCATTTTGCAAGCAGTGAAATATTCAAATATACCCATACGTGGACGATTGTCTGATTCAGGCAGAAAGCCAGGACTTGCTATTAAAACATCTGGCATTTGTATAGGAACTTCTAACCTCACTGGGGTACACCATAAACGAAAAGAAATTTCACCTAGTACCCTGCCAACAGATTGTATTCCTGGGAGCAAGCTTGAACACAACTTCCCAGATGGCTTTCCTCACGCCAGAGAAACAAGTTTATTTAACAGCTTACTTCAAACTACTGGCCACAAAGACCCAGCTATCTGCAAGGAAAATTCTGCAAGCCCCTGGGGTTCATGGCCTCTTGCATTCTACTAATTCCATATGCAAGACTACATATGAGGAAACTACAATGGTATCTAAAAAGCCTATGGTGCCAACATTCTCAGGACCTGGAAACAATGATTCCTATCATTCCTTGTATAAACACAGAGTTCCTTTGGTGGGCAGAGGCCTGCCACCTCAACAAGGGGCTCCCTTTCAATCTACCCCCTGCCGCCCAAACCCTAACAGACGCATCAGACTATGCATGGGGGGCTCACTTGGCAGGGCAGTGAATTCAGGGCAAATGGAACCCGAGTCAGATGCACCTGCATATCAACCAAAAAGAAATGTTAGCTGTACAGAATTCCCTGACAGCCTTCAAAGACCACATCCTTCCAGGAAAATTATTGGTAAAGACAGACAACACCACAGTTATGTGGTGCATAAACAAGCAGGGGGGAACCCACTTGTACCCTCTCTGCAGACTAGCCATGGCTCTGTGGAACACAGCCTTGAGCTACCAAGTGCACCGATAAGCTCAATTCCTGCCAGGCAAGCTAAATTCACTGGCAGACGACCTAAGCAGAAATCTCATGGACCCACACGAATGGAAACTGGAACCAAAATATTCAACCTCTTGTACAAATGGAGGACTCCAGAAATAGACCTGTTTGCCTCCCCCCAGAATTACCAATTGGACAGATTCTGCACAAGGACTCCCCACAGTCAAGCTTGGCAAGTGGATGCCCTGTCTTTTACCTGGGAAAGCCTGTCTGTTTATGCCTGTCCCCCTCTGCCTCTCCTCTCTAAGGTTCTGCTAAAGATCAAACAGGACAAACCAAGGACAATACTGATTGCACCAGACTAGCCACGCCAGCATTGGTACCCCCTCTTGCGCAGTATGATACTGCTGGAGCCATGGCACCTACCTCAGACACCTTCCCTGCTGTCCCAGCAGGCGTGCCAGATTCTGCACCCTCAGCTTCACACCCTGAACCTTGCAGCCTGGCTAATCCCTAGAGCTCTCCAATAGCATCCCTCAGTAAGCAGGTGTTCGATGTTGTTCTGGAAGCAAGGAGGCCTAGCACTAGAAAATCTTATGCTGAAAAGTGAAAAAGATACTGTTCCTGGAGCCAAACTCCGGGGATGGGCACAACAGTGCCCAGATCACCTCATATTCTTCAGTACTTAACAGAAATGCTCCACAAGTGCCTATCCTTCTCGTCAATTAAAATTCATGCCCCTGCCATTTCAGCAGATTATAATATTGAACCACCCCTCTTCTCTCACCCCCTGCTTAAGCAGATGTTCTTCGTGTTTCACTGTTGCAGTCATTACATTTGGGTAATCCTGCTGGCAGGTTGCCCTCAGCCGGCCTGAATTCCAAAGTCTTGGGTTCTGCGTTGGCTGCTGTCTCCCCTTCCCTGACGTCAGGTCGTCAGGGGTATAAAAGAAGCAGCCGACGCCATTTTCTTTAGTCTTTCTTGCCATGCGGTGCCCGAAGCAGAAGCAGTTTGCAAGTGCCGGTCAGCCGACTCCTGAGATTTTCGTGTTCGAGTTTCAGATCCGAAGTCTTCAATAAAGCTAAGTACCCCATTGGGGAAACTTTTTTCTTGCTCCAGACCGATGTCAGAAAAAGTTAATTTTATTTCTTGTGGGAAGCAAATACCTCATAAAGATTTTCATTCTTACTGTATTCCTTGCCTAGGCCCTGACCACAACGTTTCTGGTTGTCGGTTTTGTGCTAGATTTAACCAACACACTAGTAAGCGTCGGTATGATTTTGCTTTAAACTATTTTGGACGCCGATTTAATTATGCAGAAATGTTGTCAGATAGCCATCCGACTACCGGAGTTCACAAAAAACACAAAGAAAAGGAAAGAGATAGACAACCGAGGCCCAAAACCAATGACAAAGCTTCTCCTAAGCTAGTCGCCGGTTCGCCGGTCCTCAGTGAGGCGCTTTCACAGCCCCTGATGCTCGGTACTTTAGAGTCGCAGGCCGCTACCGACTCCCATGTGGAGTCGGCCATGCCGCTGGAAACTCAAGGTATTGGAGCCTCGGATATTATCCCTTCAGATGGGTCTGGAGCCATTGAGCAGGCACCGGCTTCTGAGGGTGTATTCAGACCTAAACATCTTTACATCAAACCGACTTCAGCTTCAAAGGCAAAGACTAAAGCACCTTCCAAAGCAAAGAAACAAACTCAAGAGCCACGTGGTCAGGCCTCTATGCCCAAAAGACAGATGCTCAAAATGGCCGAAGACTTGATTACCTTGATCAGGGGTTCCCATCCCCCTCCTGATAAGAGGCCTAGGCATGAGACTGACTATGAATCTTCAGATCGGGTTTCCATTTCTTCTGATTCCTCTTCTGATCAGGAATATTCTCTTCCTCCCCCCTATGAGGATTCTGATGCTGAAGAATCTATACCTTCAACTTTTCCTCCAGGGGACTATTCTTTTGGGGAAACCTTACATACCATGAGGGAGCTTTTCCACTGGGAGAGCCAAGATTTTTCAGAATCTAAAAAGAGACTCGGGGATTTCCTTTTACTACCTCAACACAAGTTACTAGCCATCCCACCTGTGTTAGACATTGTAGATGATGTGTTTTCGGAGTCTAGTCTTACCCTTGACTCCTTACCTCCAGCTCCTGTTAAGCCTGACAGATATTACATGGTTCCTGACTCTCTCAAATTCCTTTTTAAAAACCCTGCTGCAGACCCAGTAACTATTTCTCAGGGTCCCAAAGGAGTTAAGGCTTCTGCTGCAAAAAACCCTACACCCCCCATGACAGATTATAGGGCACTGGATAGATGGGGAATAAAGGTTTACACATCTGCTACCTTGGCTATAAGGGCCTTAAACTGTCAGTTTCATATGCTCAAATATCAGCAACATGTCATGGCATTGCTTAAACAGAAAATGTTGTTAAACTCTGAATGTGCAGAAAACAAGGAAATGCAGTATTTATTGCATGCAGCTAAACAAGTTGGAAAGCATACTTTGCAATGTGGTTTTGATTCTTTAGAGGCCTCCTGCAGGGCCGCGGTTACAGGTTCTGTAATTAGGAGGCATGCTTTGTTGAAGGAACAAAATCTGCCTGATCATGTTAAAGTTAAATTATTAGATGCACCTTTACAGCATGATACTTTGTTTGGTGTTAAGGCAGAAGAGGTGTTAAAGAAAATGGAGGACAAAGCTAAGTCTATGCAAATGGTCAAAGATTTTTTTACAAGTACAGCCACATAGGTTTAGTAGACATTGGCCAACAGAGAATTGGGCCTTTCTTGTGTCAGACAGACCTCAAAGGGGCAGATCTAGACGCCCTAGAGGCAGATCCCAGGTGCAAGGTTCATACTGCTCAAAACAATGTGGGCTTCTACCTCCAAAGTTGGAGAAGACAAATCATATCCATACAGGAAACAGTCCCAATGACTTCCACCTGCCTGCACCAAGCACTTATCTCCTGGCAGCACCCTTAGGGGAAAAATTTGCATTTTTTTCTCAAAATTGGCACATTATAACCCAGGACAAGTGGGTCCTAAATATCATGTCACAAGGCTACAAGTTCCATTTCCATACCCTGCCAAAGGCAAACGGCCGGCCAGATCTGCCAAAAAATCAATGGGCAGAGGCACAAAAACAAGTCTCATCCTTCATGGACATGGGGGCCATTCAACAAGTACCAGAGCAAGAGCAGGGACAAGGATTTTACTCAAGACTGTTCTTGGTACCCAGAAAGGACAAGGCCTGGAGGCCAATACTGGATCTATCTATTTTGAACACATTCCTGGATATACCAAAATTCAAGATGTTGACTTTGCAGCAGCTTCTGCCCATGCTGGGCAAGAACGCTTGGCTTGTGACTTTAGACCTAAAAGAGGCATACCCCAATCAGACAAATATGCAGAAGATACCTCAGATTCAAGGCGGTCTCTATGCATTACCAATTCTCTGCACTGCCCTTTGGCTTATCTACTGTGCCCAGGGTCTTTACAAAGTGCCTGGCACCAGTAATTGCATTCTGCAGATAAAGAGGAATACAAATATATCCTTACTTGGACGACTGTCTAATTCAAGCAGAGAACAAGGACATTCTTCTACAGCGTCTGGCATTTGTGAAAAGACTTTTAACATGCCTTTGGTACAGAGTCAACGAAAAGCAATCAAAACTAGTACCCTCTCAAGAGATAATATTCCTGGGTGCAAGCTTAAATACAACTGCCCAGATGACTTATCTCACGCCAGACAAACAAAGGCAATTGACTACCCATTTCAAAATGTTGGCAACAAAGACCTTTTTTCTGCAAGAAAAATTCTGCAGGCTTTGGGCTTCATGGCATCCTGCATCCTACTAATTCCATATGAAAGACTGCATATGAGGAAACTTCAGTGGTACCTAAAAAGTGTTTGGACTCAACATTGCCACAGCCTGGAAACTGTGATTACTCTCATTCCCTGCCTGCAGCAGGAGTTTCGATGGTGGGCAAAGGCTTGTCACCAAAACAAGGGACAGCCATTCACATTTCCCCCAGCCAGGCAAACACTTAACAACGGATGCATCAGATTATGCCTGGGGGGCCCACATGGCAGGAAAATGCATTCAGGGCACAGGGACCTCAAACCAAATGCATCTACATGTCAATCAAAAAGAGATGCTAGCAGTTCAAAATGCCCTGACAGCCTTCAAGGACCTACTTCATCCAGGACAACTACTGATAAAGACAGACAACAACCATGGTCATGTGGTATATAAACAAGCAGGGGGGCACACATTCGTACCCCCTTTGCAGACTAGCCATGACTTTATGGGACACAGCATTGACTTACCAAGTACATCTGCAGGCACAATTCCTGCCAGGAAGGAAAAATACTCTGGCAGACGAACTAAGCAGAAACCTCATGGATCCCCACGAGTGGCACCTGGATCCACAAGTCTTCAGCATGATAACAAGGAAATGGGGATGCCCGGACATACATCTATTTGCCTCCCCTCACAACTACCAACTAAAACGATTCTGCACAAGGATTTATCACAGACACGCATGGAAAGTGGACGCCCCATCTTTCAGCTAGAAAAACCTATCAGTATATGCATTTCCCTCTCTACCTCTCCTCCCCAAGGTACTCCTAAAGGTCAGACAGGAGAAGCCAAAGATGATACTGATTAGCTTGTCTCAATGCCCAGCTTGGACCTTACCTCAAATACCTCATCTACTGTCCCAGCAAAACAGTCAGATCCTGCACAGCCAACTCAGAACTTTAAACCTGACAGCATGGCGAATAATGTAGTCATACAAAACACACCTCTCAGTAAAGCTGTGATGGATGTCATTTTGGAAGCCAGAAGGCTTAGTACTAGAAAATCTTATGCTGGAAAATGGAAGAGATTCTGTGTTTGGAACCAGGCACAAGGAACTGATACAGCTGTGCCAAATATTCCTCAGATTTTGCAATACTTAACTGAGATGCTGGACAAAGGCCTATCTTTTTCATCTATTAAAATTCATGCCTCTGCCATTTCGGCTCATTACAATGTAGAGCCACCAATCTTTTCTCATCCCTTATTAAAGCAATACCTCAGAGGAGCCAACAATTTAAGACCTCCAAGGAGATCACCAATGCCTGCGTGGGACCTCAACTATGTCTTGGAAAAACTCACCCTGCCTCCTTTTGAGCCAGCTGCTACTGCTGATATAAAATTTTTATCTTGGAAAACAGCTCTGCTCCTAGCAATAACTTCTGCAAGACGAGTTTCAGAGATACAGGCACTCATGGCTGTGGAACCTTTTATCATTTTTTTTATCCAGACAGGGTCTCTCTGAGGCAAACCCAACATTTATGCCTAAGGTGGTGTCCAGTGTGGCTCTCAACCAAACTTTTCACCTGCCAACCTTTTATCCAAATCCACAGAACAAGGGGGAGAGAATTCTGCATTCTTTGGACGTACACAGACAGCTTAGATTCTACTTGGACAGAACCAAAGATGTTTGTGTTACACTGCTGCAGTCATTACACTTGGGTTATCCTGCCGTCAGGCAGTCCCGCAGTCGGCCCGAATTCCAAAGTCTTGGTCCGGCGTCGGTTGCTGTTGCTTCTTCCCTGACGTCAGTGCGCCAGGGGTATATAAGATGCATCCGACGCATTTTCTTCAGTCTTTCTTGCAGCGCGGTTCCCAAAGCAGAAGCAGTTCGCAAGTGCCGGTCGGCCAACTCCTGAGATTTTCGAAGTCTAATTTCAGATCTGAAGTCTTCAATAAAGCTAAGTACCCCGTTGGGGAAACTTTTTTCTTGCCTCAGACTGATGTCAGAAAAAGTTCATAATTGTATTTCTTGTGGGAAGCAAATACCTCATAAGGACTTCCACTCTTACTGTATTCCATGCCTAGGCCCTGATCACGACGTCACTAGTTGTCGGTTTTGTGCTAGATTTAACAAACGCACTATAGAAAGACGTTTTGATTTTGCTTTGCACTACTTTGGCCGAAGGTTCAATTATACTATGCCGTTGGATCAACCGATGACCTCATTACCGAAAAAACACAAAGACCAGGATAAAGACAGGCATCTAAGGTCCAAAACTGACGAAACCTCTTCTAGGCCAGTCGCCGGTTCTCAGTGAGGCGCTTTTGCAGCCCCTGACACCCCTCAGAGCCACAGGCCGCTTCCGACTCCCTCGTGAAGACAACTAGGCCTCTGGAAACTCAAGGTATTGGGCCTACGGAAACTAATCCCTCAGATGGGTCCGGAGCCGCTGAGCAGGCATTGGCTTCTGAGGGTGTTTTCAGACCTTCACAACTTACCATTAAAACAACAGCCAAAACAAAGGTACCATTAAAGACAAAGAAACAAGTACAGCATTCTCCTGGACAGTCCTCCATGCCTAAGAAACAGATGCTTAAAATGGCCGAAGACCTCATTACTCTAATCAGGGGTTCCCATCCCCCTCCTGAGAAAAGGCCTAGGTAGGATACGGACTATGATTCCTCTGATCAGGTTTCCATTTCCTCTGATTCCTCTTCAGAACAAGGATACTTTCTACCACCCTATGAGGACTGTGATGCTGAAGAATCTATCCCTTCAGCCTCTCCTCCTGAGGATTATTCTTTTGGGGAAACTACATACCATGAGGGAGCATTTCCATTGGGAAAGTCAGGATTACTCAGAATCCAAGAAAAGGCTCAGGTATTTCCTTTTATTGCCTCAGTACAGGCCCCTGGCTATTCCGCCTGTGCTGGATATTGTGGATGATGTGTTCTCTGAATCCAGCTTATCTCCTGATTCTTTGCCCCCTGCTCCAGCCAAGCCAGATAGGTATTCTAGAGTCCCTGACTCTCACAAGTTTCTATACAAAAACCCTTCTGCTGATCCAGAAATTATTTCCCAGGGTCCAGAAGGGGTTAAGGCTTCCATTGCAAAAAATCCAGTACCCTCTGACAGAGATTCCAGAGCTTTGGATAGATGGGGAAGAAAGTATACACTTCTGCAACTTTAGCGGTAAGAGCTTTAAATTGCCAGATGTCCTTCAAGGATGCATCTGCAGTCATAACAAATGGGTTGTCCTGTCGTCAGGCAGCCCTTCGGTCGGCCGGATTCCAAAGTCTGGGTCTGGCCTCGGCTGGTGTCGCACTTCACCCGACGTCATCTCTGCTGGTCTTCGGGTATAAAGGCATCAACCGACGCCATTTTCCTCAGTCTTTCTTGCCGCGTGGCACCCGAAGCAGAAGCTGTTCGCAAGTGCCGGTCGGTCAGATCCAGAGATTACTACTACCGAATACTACTTCGAAGACTTCTAAAAGCTAAGTACCCCGTTGGGGACTCTTTCTTGCCTCAGCCGATGTCAGAAAAAGTAAATAACTGTTTAACTTGTGGGAAACAAATACCTCATAAAGATTTTCACTCTTACTGCTTACCTTGTTTAGGCCCAGACCACGACGTAGCAGCCTGTTTAGCCTGTGCTTCCTTCAACCGACGAACGCTTAGGCGTCGGAGTTTGCTGAACAGTTTTTCGGCTCAGATTTTGCGTACATTATGCCGTCGGATCCTTCGACTTCTCAAATTGTTAAAAAACGCAAAGAAAAAGACCGACACTCGCGGTCCGCGGTTTCGCCGAAACCACGGTTAAACAAACCGGAAGTGTCTCGGTTTTCGGCCGAAACCGAGCAAACGGGTCAATCTTCAGCCGAATCCATGACTACTACCGAGGCCCCTGCTACCCTAGTTGAATCGGCCTCTGAAGTTTTGCCTACTAATGTGGTTCCTATAGAATTATCAGACACCATCCCTTTGGATGTCTCTACCCCAGCACGTGGTGCTGCTAGGCCTCCTGCAGCCATGTCTATTAAGGCCTTTGCCAGGGCTAAAGCAGCCAAAACTGCTAAATCTGTGCCTGTTAAGCCCCCCTCACACAGGCCCAGTTCCAGTTCTCAAATGCTTACTCTGGCAGAGGATCTCATCTCTTTAATAAGGGGATCCCAATCTCACCCAGACAGGGCCTCTCAGCCTCCAGAAAAGAGACCTAGAGCAGAGCCCCCAGAGCCAGAGTCGACAGATGATTCTTCTGATGATTCAGACATTACAGACCATCCAGAGGCTCCTTTTCTACTTATGAAGATTCCGATGCTGAAGAATCTATTCCATCTGCCTCTCCACCAGAGGAATTTTCCTTTGGGGAAACCTTACATGCCATGAGAGAGCAATTCCAATGGCAGGGACAAGATTTCTCAGATTCAAGAAAAGGCTTAGGACCTTTCTACACTTACCGCAACATAGGCCCTTAGCTATACCTCCAGTTCTGCCTGTTGTGGATGATGCATTTAATGATGTTTGCACTGCTCCTGATACTTTACCTCCAGCCCCTGCCAAACCAGATAGGTTTTACACTCATCACCACCTATACAAGGCCCCACTTGCAGATCCTGAGACTGTCTCCCAGGGGCCTAAGGCAGTAGCTTCGACCTCAGCAAAAAACCCTCTCCCTTCTGAAAGGGAATCCAGGTCCTTGGAGAGATGTGGTAAAAAAGTTTACACCTCTGCTACTCTCTCAGCTAGAGCTTTGAACTGTCAGTTTCATATGATCCAATACCAAGAGTTTATGCTTGATCAGTTAACTAAGAAACTGTCCTCTGATGACTCCTTAGATAAGAAATATGTTTTAGAAATGGTGAATAACATTCAGCAGGTTAGTAACCATTCTTTAAAATGTGGCTATGATGCACTGGAGGCTTCATTTAGATCAGCCATGACTGGCACAGTTATAAGAAGGCATGCATGGTTGAAAGAACAGGTCTTGCCGGATCATGTTAAAGCAAAGCTGTTAGATGCTCCTATGGATAAGGCCAGTCTATTTGGTTCTCCTGCTCAGCAAGTAATGAAGAAAATGGAAGAGAAGGCAAAATCTGTACAAACAGTTAAAGATTTCTTACAGGTTCAGCCCCCAAGGTTTAGCAGGAACTGGCTTTCCAAAAATTGGTCCTTTCCAGACTCCTCTAAATCTCAGAGAGGCTGGAATAGACGTTCCAGAGGCAGAAATCAATCCAGAGGAGGTGCCTACAGAGGACGCCAGTGACGAGGCAATAACCAGCGAGGCACAGACACAACCACTGCCACTGCAACAGGACAATCACAGTGACTTGGCTCTGACACCGCCTATCAGGGAACAAATAGCAGCACCCTTAGGCAGAAAGTTAGCCTTATTTTCAAAAAATTGGCACTATATCACAAAAGACAAGTGGATTTTGCAGACTATAGACCAAGGCTACAGGTTTCACTTCCACACCTTACCAGTAAAAAGAGGAATGCCAAACCTACCTCCAAATCAGAAAACAGAAGCTCTAAAGCAGATAGCTCAATTAACAAAGATGAGAGCTGTGGAAAGAGTACCACCAACAGAACAGGGCAAAGGATTCTACTCCAGACTCTTCCTAGTACCAAGAAAAGAGAAAAGTTGGAGACCTATTCTCGACCTGTCCGCCTTAAACACATTCATCATTGTCCCAAAATTCAAAATGCTGACCCTACAGCAACTTCTTCCCATGCTGGGCAAGGAGTGTTGGCTGGTAACTCTAGATCTCAAGGAGGCATACCTGCACGTCCCCATACGACCAAATTGCAGAAGATACCTCAGATTTCTTGCAGTATCAGAGCGTTATCAATTCTCAGCATTGCCCTTTGGCTTATCTACTGCGCCCAGAGTATTCACAAAATGCCTGGCATCAGTAATCGCTCATTGCAGGCTACAGGAATCCAAATTTATCCATACCTGGACGACTGCCTGATACAAGCGGACAACAAAAGCAAGCTGACAAAAGACTTACAAAGAGTCATTTGCTTACTACAAGCCCTGGGATACACAGTCAATTTAAAAAGTCAAGACTAATACCATCCCAAACAAAAACATTCTTGGGTGCAGAATTGGACACAGTAAAACAGATGGCATTCCTAACTGCAGAAAAACAAGAACAACTCCCTCATTACTTCTTGGCATTAACAAAGCAGAACAAACTAACAGCAAGGAAAGTACTGCAGGCCTTGGGCTTCATGGCATCATGCATAATCCTGGTCCCCCATGCCAGATTGCATATGAGAAACCTACAGTGGTACCTAAAGAATTTATGGTCTCAACACAGGCACAGCTTAGAAACCGAAATACCACTAATCCCATGCCTGAAACAAGAGTTCCTATGGTGGGCTCAAGCATGCCAGTCAAACCCAGGCTTGCCCTTCCACAACTTTCAAGCAAGCCAAACCATCACAACGGACGCCTCAGACCTAGGTTGGGGGCCCACATGCTGGACAAATGCATACAAGGATTATGGACCCCAGATCAACTGCACCTGCACATAAATCAAAAAGAAATGCTGGCAGTAAAACTAGCAATCCAGAATTTCAGACCATTCCTCAAAGAAGGCCATTTGATTATAAGGACAGACAACACCACAGTCATGTGGTACATCAACAAACAGGGAGGCACTCATTCATACCCCCTATGCGAATGACTCTGGACCTATGGAATATGGCTCTGAGCTACAACATTCAGTTACAGGCAATATTTGTACCGGGAAAAGAAAACATCCTAGCAGACATGTTAAGCAGAACTACCTCGGATGCTCACGAATGGATGCTACACCCGGACATCTTCAAGGCCATCACACAGAAATGGGGAATGCCACAAATAGACCTATTCGCATCCCCACTCAATCACCAGCTCAAGAAATTCTGCACAAGGACATACCACCCACTTGCATGGAAGGTGGACTCTCTATCCTTCAGTTGGAAAGGCCTGACAGCATATGCATTCCCACCTCTTCCTTTGATGCACAAGATACTACTGAAAATCAAAGAGGAGCGTCCAAGGATAATTCTGATAGCTCCAAATTGGCCAAGACAACACTGGTATCCATTGCTGAGGAGCATGTCACGGGGGAGAACGTGGACACTACCCCTGATGCCTTTGATGTTAACTCAGAACGACTACAACATCATGCATCCAAATCTGAAAACTCTGCAACTAACTGCCTGGAGCATTACATAACAGCAACTAACCCAGATTTATCCCAAAGGGTTAAAGACATTATCCTGGAGGCCCGCAGACCTTCTACAAGAAGGAACTATGCAGGGAAATGGAAAAGGTTTGTCATTTGGAGCACTGAAAGAGGAAAAGATGTGTCAAAGATAGATATTGCCAACATCCTGGAGTATTTGGCAGAGCTTCTCCATACAGGCCTGTCCTATTCCTCCATCAAGATACATGCATCAGCTATTTCTGCAGAATACAGCTTGATCCCCCTGTATTCTCACATCCTCTACTCAGGCAGTTCCTCAGAGGAATCAAGAATGTAAAACCTCCTAGGAAACCACCATTACCAGCATGGGACTTTAACTTTGTGCTAGAAAAATTGACACTCCCACCATTCGAACCAGCAGCAACAGCAGATCTTCAACACCTATCCTGGAAAACTGCTTTCCTACTGGCAATTACTTCAGCAAGAAGGGTTTCGGAACTACAGGCCTTAATGGCAGTACAACCCTTCCTAATCTTCCATCAAGATAGAGTATCCATGAGAACTAATCCTACATTTATGCCTAAGGTGGTATCCAGAGTGTCTCTAAACCAGGCAATCCACCTACCTACCTTCTTTCCCAATCCACATAACAGGGGGGAAAGACTGCTGCATACCTTGGATGTACATAGACAGTTGCGCTACTACCTGGACAGAACCAAGGGCAATAGAAAAACTGACCAGCTTCTAGTGGCCTATGCAACAGGAAGGGAAGGAAAAGCAATTTCCAAACAGACAATCTCCAAGTGGATAGGAAATTGCATCAGATTCTGTTACTCCTACCATGGAAAGCCAATTCCACAGAACATAAGACCTCACTCTACAAGGGCTACAGCCACTACCACAGCTTTCTTACGAGGAGTGGCAACCAAGGACATTATTGAGGCGGCTACTTGGACCTCCGTGCATACATTTGCCAAGCATTATAACTTACCTCTATACTCTAGATCCCGAGCAGGGTTTGCCACTGCTGTATTGCAAGGGATCCTAACTACACCATAATTCTTCTTCCTCCTCCCCTAGTTTGGCTATGGTATTCTACCCATTTGTTATGACTGCAGATGCATCCTTGAAGGACATAGTACAGTTTTGTACCTACCATAAATGTAGATGTCCGAACAGGATAGCATCTGCAGTCAGGATTACCCACCCTCCTTTCCCTCTGTGGTATTCCTAGGGTATTTACCCTCCTAATAGCTAGCTGGGGGGGGATCTCTTATGGTGTATTTGTTTGTATATATGTACATACATGCTTATTTTTGTGTTTGCCTACCTTTTTTTTGGAAACATTGGCATTTACCCAAAATTTAGTTTTCCAAGAGGGCAACTGGCATCTGGGGCAAGAAACACTGAGGAAAATGGCGTCGGCTGATGCCTTTATACCCAAAGACCAGCAGAGATGACGTCGGGTGAAGTGCGACACCAGCCGAGGCCAGACCCAGACTTTGGAATCCGGCCGACCGAAGGGCTGCCTGACGACAGGACAAACCCATTTGTTATGACTGCAGATGCTATCCTGTTCGGACATCTACATTTATGGTAGGTACAAAACTGTACTTTCCACGTGCTTAAGTACCAACAATATTTAATGGCTCTGTTAAAGCAGAAAATGCTTGCAAGCTCAGAAGCTCCTGATTGTAAAGAAATGCAGGATTTATTGCATGCAATTGAACAGGTGGGAAAACATACTCTGCAATGTGGTTTTGATTCTTTAGAGGCCTCTTGTAGTGCCGCAGTTACAGGTTCTGTGATTCGAAGACATGCTTGGTTAAAAGAACAGAGTTTACCTGATCATGTTAAGGCAAAGTTATTGGACGCTTCTTTACAGCATGATACCTTGTTTGGTGTTAAGGCAGAAGAGGTGTTAAAGAAAATGGAGGATAAAGCTAAATCTATGCAAACAGTCAAGGATTTCTTACAAGTAACAGTCACCTCGGTTGAGCAGAAATTGGCCAACAAAGAATTGGTCCTTTCCGGTGTCAGGCAGGCCACAGAGAAGCAGATACAGACGCCCAAGAGGCAGATCTCAACACCAAGGCTCAAACAGACAACGACAGTGGGGCACCTCAACCCCAAAAGGAGGTGAGGACAAGTCTCAACCTTACAGGAAACAGTCACAATGACTTTCCCCTCCATACGCCAAGCACGTCCCTTTTGGAAGCCCCCTTAGGGGGAAAACTAGGACTTTTTCTCAAAACTGGCAAACAATCACCCAAGACAAATGGGTACTGAATATTTTGTCTCAAGGTTACAGGTTCCACTTTCATACTATACCAAGGCTAAAAGGAATGCCAGACCTGCCACAAAATCAATGGGCAGAGGCACAAAAACAAATTTCAGCCCTCATGGACATGAGAGCTATTCAAAAAGTACCACAACAACAACAAGGGCAAGGATTTTACTCAAGACTCTTCCTGGTCTCCAGAAAGGACAAGGCCTGGAGGCCCATACTAGACCTTTCAATTCTGAATACTTACCCGGATATTCCCAAATTGAAAATGTTGACATTACAGCAGCTTCTACCCATGCTGGGCAAGAAGGCTTGGCTTGTAACTCTGGACCTCAAAGAGGCATACCTGCATGTCCCTATCAGACAAAATTGCAGACGATACCTCAGATTCAAAGCTGGTACAATGCACTACCAATTCTCTGCACTGCCCTTTGGCTTATCTACTGCGCCCAGGGTCTTCACAAAGTGCATGGCACCAGTAATTGCATTTTGCAGACAAAAAGGGATTCAAATATATCCATATCTGGATGACTGCCTCATTCAAGCAGAGACAAATGACATTCTTCTACAGCATCTGGTGTTTGTAAAAAGGTTGCTAATCTCTCTAGGGTACACAGTAAACGAAAATAAGTCAAAACTAGTGCCCTCGCAACAGATTATATTCCTGGGTGCCAGCTTAAATACAACGGCCCAGATGGCTTACCTCACGCCAGACAAACAAGTTCAACTAACTCAATATTTTCAATTGCTGGCAAGAAAATCCCATCTCCCTGCAAGAAAAAGGCTCTGGGATTCATGGCATCTTGCATACTACTAATACTGATAAAAAACACGAGTAGTAGGTCCACAAACTAAGATGAAAACCTCCACGCCAAAGGATCCAAAAAAAAGAGGTTTTAACGCTTTTATTGAATACAGAACGTTTTCGCCACTGCACTGCAGAAAGCTTCATCAGAAACAATAACAATAGGAAATACAGCTGTTTATAGTCAGCAAGTATGATGTCATTTCCTCAAAAAACAGCATGTCAATCAACAGTAAAACAAGGAAGAAAACAATATTTTTTCTTCTTATGGAATTCTATTAAATTAAATAGTAAATAACCTAAAATGGTCAATTACTATTTATATTAAGTTAAAATCACATATAAAATAGGTACTGTAAAAAAACATACCTAATAATAAATACAAAAATTACATGTATCTAGATCCTTAAAAGCATACAATTTAACTTATCTTTGGTAACTTTTGTATCTGAGTAGAGAGGAGATATTGCATGATTCATTAAGACCAGGGTAAGAGTAGGCATCAACACTAATTTGCCACTCTAATTCCCTTGTCTCCAAGAATAGTGCCTGGGGTCCACCTCTAGGCCCCATAGAAACATGTTCAATCCCCATGAACTCAAAACTGTGGCCATCATTATTAATTATATGCTTAGATAAAGCATTATCAAGTTTTTTATTTTTTATTGCATACAAATGTTGGTAGATTCGATCACTTAGTTTACGGTCAGTTTTCCCTATGTAAAAACAGGGACAGCACACACAAAAAGCAACATATACAACAGATTTTGTGTTGCAATTAATTCTAGTGTGTATGTTGTATTTCATATTCCTGATCGTAAAAGAACTGCCAACCTTAATATGTTTACATCTATTGCAAAAGCCACAAGGGGCACTACCCACTTGTCTTGAAGTATATGAAGGGCAAACAGGTCTTTGAAGTAATTCCTTCAAGTTCTTACCCCTTCTGTAAACAATCGAAGGAGATGAACCTAACTTCTGATGTAAGAAAGCACAATTGTGTATAAAGTGCCAGTTCTTTTTTACAATTGCCCATATAGAGCCCACTTCTTTGAAAAAAGTTAACACAAAGCTAGTATTAAAGTCAGGAGTAGATTGAGTAGCCGTATTAATGTTAATTTCCACAGTAGGAACATTTACAGTTCCTGGGTCATGTAGTTCCTCAGAAATGGGCAACCTGTGAACATTAGAATTTAATAGAGGTTTATAAAAGCCAGAAGATCTTTTTGTAACAACCTCGTCAATGATTTCATCAATCATAGAAAGCGGGTAATCCCTGTTGAAAAAGAGATCTTTTAAGAAACTACATTCAGTTTCAAATGTCTCCTGTGTACTACACATCCGCACCGCTCTAACCATTTGACCCTTAACAATAGATCTTTTCTGTTTTGGGGGGTGATTACTAGAATAGTGTAGGAAGCTGTTACAGTAAGTATCCTTCCTGTAAATACAAGATAAGTAACAATTGTTACATAAATCTTTCTTCAATTTAACATCTAGGTAATCAATTTCAAATGGAGAGAAATGTGCAGTAAATTTCAAAAATGTGGAAGATGCGTTCATCGACTGTACCAGCTCAGAGGCTTCATTCTCAGAGCCATATGCCAGACTGGATATGAAGAAATTACAATGGTACCTGAAAAGTGTTTGGACTCAACACTCTCACAGTTTAGAAGCAGTAATGCTAATGATTCCCTGCCTACAACAGGAGTTTCGATGGACACAGGCACGTCACCCAAACAAGGGTCAGCCTTTTACCCAACCCACAGCCAGGCAAACTCTAACAACAGATGCTTCGGATTACACCTGGGGAGCACACATGGCAGGAAAATGCATTCAGGGCAAGTGGACCACAGACCAGCTGCATCTTCACATCAATCAAAAAGAGATGTTGGCTGTTCAAAATGCCCTAACAGCTTTCAAGGACCTTCTACATCCAGGACAATTACTACTAAAGACAGACAACACCACCATAATGCGGTACATAAACAAGGAAGGGGGCACTCATTCTTATCCCCTATGCAGGCAAGCCATGACCTTGTGGAACACGGCTCTAACGTATCAAGTTCACCTGCAAGCACAATTCCTGCCAGGAAAGAAAAATACTCTGGCAGACGACCTAAGCAGAAATATCATGGACCCTCACGAATGGAAATTGAATCCACAAATCTTCAGCATGATAACGCAAAAGTGAGGATGCCCAGACATAGATCTTTTTGCCTCCCCACTGAATTGCCAACTACAAAAATTCTGCACAAGGACTTATCACAAACAAGCATGGAAAGTGGATGCTCTTCTG
Source organism: Protopterus annectens (assembly GCF_019279795.1). NCBI lineage: Eukaryota > Metazoa > Chordata > Ceratodontiformes > Protopteridae > Protopterus > Protopterus annectens. The sequence continues at coordinate 71,773,615 of NC_056736.1, read as the reverse complement.
TTCAGCTGGAAAAACCTAAAAGTTTATGCCTTCCTGCCACTGCCTCTCCTTTCAAAGGTACTCCTAAAAGCCAGACAAGAAAAAACAGAGATGATCCTGATTGCTCCAGACTGGCCACGCCAGCACTGGTACCCTATCTTAAGGAACCTGGCTCAAGGCCCACTATGGATTTGCCTCAAATTCCACACCTTCTGACTCAACAAAGCAATCAGATCCTGCACAGTCAGCTCAAAACCCTAAACCTGGCTGCATGGCAGATACATTAGTCAAACAGACAACACCTCTCTCAAAAGCTGTTATGGATGTCATTTTGGAGGCCAGGAGGCCTAGCACCAGGAAAGCTTACTCAGAAAAGTGGAAGAGATTCTGCGCCTGGAACCAAGCTCAAAGCCTTGACCCTCTTGTTCCAAACATTCCTCAGATTTTACAATACTTAACTGAGATGCTGGACAGAGGCCTATCCTTCTCATCAGTTAAGATCCACGCCTCTGCCATTTCAGCACATTACAACACGGATCCTCCTTTATTCTCTCATCCCTTGCTAAAACAGTACCTCAGAGAGGCTAAAAACATAAGACCGCCCTGGAGAGCACCAACTCCAACTTGGGATCTCAATTTCATTTTGGAAAAACTGACCCTACCACCTTTTGAGCCAGCCATTACAGCCAATCTAAACTTTATCATGGAAAACAGCTCTGCTCCTGGCAGTAACTTCAGCACGAAGAGTCTCAGAGCTACAGGCATTAATGGCAGTGGAATCTTTTATAATTTTTCATCAGGACAGGGTATCTTTAAGGACAAACCCTACCCTTATGCCAAAGGTGGTATCTAGTGTGGCTCTTAACCAAACCATCCATTTGCCAACTTTTTATCCAAACCCCCAGGATAAAGGGGAGAAACTTCTGCATTATTTGGACATACACAGGCAGTTACGCTTCTACTTGGACAAAACAAAGGCTTTCCGGAAAACTGAGCAACTGTTTGTAGCATATGCTGCAGGATCACAGGGCAAGGCTTTCTCAAAGCAGACTATATCCAAATGGATAGGACACTGTATTTGATACTGCTACACACAGCATGGAAAATCAGTCCCAAATAACATTAGGCCACATTCCACCAGGGCAACAGCCACTTCAACAGCCTTTCTCAGAGGAGTTCCTACCAAGGAAATTTTGGAGGCTGCAACTTGGAGTTCAGTGCACACCTTTACCAAGCATTACCACCTGCCTCTTTACTCTAAATCCAGAGCAGGATTTGCCACTGCAGTTCTGCAGGGCCTCATAGCCAATCCTAACTCTTTATAGACCAGCCACCCAACCTCAGCTTTGGGATTCTACCCAAGCGTAATGACTGCAGCAGTGTAACACGATGAACATAGTACAGTTTTGTACCTACCATAAATGTAGATGTTCGAGTGTTCACACTGCTGCAGTCCAGGTTACCCTCCCTCCATCCCCTCTGAACTAGCTAGACTTATCTATACCTTTCTATCCTATACAACCCTTGGGGTGTATTTGCTGGTAACTGAAGGTATTGTTTAATTGTATATTTTTGATTAGCAATATGTATTGCCTACCTATTTAGGGGCACCTGACATCTGGGGCAAGAAAAACTGAAGAAAATGGCATTGGATGCATCTTGTATACCCCTGGCGCACTGACGTCGGGGAAGAAGCGACAGCAACTGACGCCGGACCAAGACTTTGGAATTCGGGCTGACTGCGGGACTGCCTGACGGCAGGATAACCCAAGTGTAATGACTGCAGCAGTGTGAACACTCGGAACATCTACATTTATGGTAGGTACAAAACTGTACTTTTTCAGAAAGACAGAGCAATTATTAGTGACATATGCTGCAGGATCACAAGTAAAGGCTATGTCAAAGCAGACTATTTCAAAGTGTATAGGCCACTGCATTAGTTTCTGCTATGTACACCATGGCAAGCCAGTACCTAAGGGCATTAGGCCACACTCAGCCAGAGCTGCAGCCACTTCAACCTTTCTCAGGGGAGTACCTACCAAGGACATTTTAGAGGCTGCTACTTGGAGTTCAGTGCACACCTTTACAAAGCACTATCATCTGCCATTCTACTCTAAATCCAGGGCAGGCTTTGCCACTGCAGTTCTGCAGGGCCTCATAGCCGCTCCTAATGCTGTTTAGCTCCACCCTCCCAACCTTAGCTTTGGGACTCTACCCAGATGTAATGACTGCAACAGTGAATCACGAAGAACTTAGTACAGTTGTGTACACTTACCATAAATGTAGATGTTCGAGTATATTCACTGTTGCAGTCCAGGTTACCCAACCACCATCCCCCTTTTCTTCTGATGAAACCTATGTGGTGTATTTGCTTGTAGGTAAAGGTAAATTTTATATTGGTGCATGTAATTATACATATATAAATTTTGCCAACCCTTTTGGGGGGCACCTGACATCTGGGGCAAGAAAAACTAAAGAAAATGGCGTCGGCTGCTTCTCTAATACCCCTGACGACCTGACGTCAGGGAAGGGGCGACAGCAGCCGACGCAGGACCCAAGTCTTTGGAATTCAGGCCGGCTGAGGGCAACCTGCCAGCAGGATTACCCAAATGTAATGACTACAACAGTGAATACACTAGAACATCTACATTTATAGTAAGTGTACACAACTGTACTTTCCTCAGAGGGGCCAAAAATTTAAGACCCCCCCCCCCAGGCAGGCCCCTACTCCAGCCTGGGACCTTAACTTTGTATTGGAAAAGCTCACTCTCCTTCCATTTGAACCAGCTGCAACTGCAGAGTTGAAATCCCTTTCTTGGAAAACAGCCTTCCTTCTAGCCATCACGTCAGCAAGAAGTGTGTCTGAATTACAGGCCCTCATGGCAGTGGAGCCCTTCATTATCTTCCATCCAGACAGGGTTTCCCTCAGGACCAGTCCTTCTTTTATGCCCAAGGTGGTGTCTTGTGTGGCCCTAAATCAGGCCATTCATTTGCCTACTTTTTTCCCCGAACACACAAAACAACGGTGAACGAATACTGCACTCTTTGGATGTGCACAGACAACTTAGATTTTATTTGGACAGGACCTAGCCTCTTAGAAAATCTGAACAGCTGCTAGTTGGCTTTGCTGCAGGGGCAGAGGGGAAGGCCATTTCAAAGCAAACCATTTCTAAATGGATAGGCCATTGCATTAATTTCTGCTGTAAGCACCATGGAAAAACTACCCCACAGGGGATAAGATCACATTCCACCAGGGCTGCATCTACCTCTACAGCCTTCCTCAGAGGAGTCCCTGCCAGGGACATCCTAGAAGCTGCTACCTGGAGCTCTGTACATACCTTTACCACATGCCTTTTTTTTCTAAATCCAGAGCTGGTTTTGCCACTGCAGTCTTGCAGGGCTACATAGCTGGTCCTAATGCTGTCTAAATTCCTCCTCCCTTCCTTAGTTTTGGAAATCAACCTAAATGTAATGACTGCAACAGTGAAACACGAAGAACATAGTAGAGTTGGTATACACTTACCATAAATGTATATATTCAAGTGTATTCATTGTTGTAGTCCTGGTTACCCTCCCTCCAGCCCCCTGACTTCTCTTGGCTCTACCTTCCTTCTTGTTTGGTCTGTTTATGCTTTCTGGTGTATTTGCTTTTTGTTGGAGGTGTAATCTAACATATTATTGCTTCCCATTATGGGGGTACCTGACATCTGGGGGGAAAAAACTGATGTAATGGCGTCGGCTGCATGTTTTATACCCCTGACGACCTGATGTCATGGAAGAAGAGACAGCATCTGACGCAGGAATCCAAGACTTTGATATTCAGGCCGGCTGAGGGCTACCTGCAGGCAGATAACCCAAATGTAATGACTGCAACGGTGAATACACTCTAACATCTACATTTATGGTAAGTGTACACAACTGTGCTTTCCTACCAGAGGATATCAAAGTTAGGTTGCTAGACTCTTCTCTCAGCAGAGGTTTTCTGTTTGATCCTGCTGCTGCAGACCTATTCAGTTCCTTGCATGAGAAAGGCAAAATAATGTAAGATTGTTAAGCAAATCTTTTTCACCTCATTACCCAGATGTCAAACAAACTATCTGGCTGAGTCCTCTTCCTTTCTACATTGATGCCCAAAATCTGCTCAGAAAAACAGAAGGATAGCTAGGAAGGATTTCATGACAAAACTACTCTTTCCAGAAAAAGCAGACTGACTGCCTTTTTGTCTCCTCCTTCTCTTACAGGTCATCTCTTTAGAGAAGCGAGTCGATGCTGTCACTCAGCAAGGTTACAAAATGACTTGGAAGGAAATCCCTACCTTTAGAGACATTTCACCCCCTACCTTTAGAGACATTTCACCCCCTCGTTCAAACCAGGTGCATCTTTTCCCTTCCATTTTGCTAGGTCATCACACTTTCTGTTCTCTCTTTTGCCCTATGGGTTATCTGTAGCCCTCATGGTGTTCACAAAGTGCCTAGCTCCAGCTGTCACCTTTTCAGGACTCTGGTGTGGGGGGGATTCAAATATTCACATTCCTCAATGATGTTTTTATATAGGCATCCTGCCAGGAAGACCTGTTAAGGCATGTCAACTGCACTATCTCACATCGGTGGTGACATTTTTAGATTCACAGTTAGTTTAAAAAAGTCAGCCTCGGCCCCTACTTAGGATCTAGTCTTTCTGGGTTGCAGGATGGACATGCTCCTTATGCTGGTCCCTCTACTGCCAGAGAAACTGAAGACACTTTCCCTGTATTTTCAGTCCCTACTTCCTCTTCAGTCTTTCTCTGCAAGGGAAATCTTAGGCCAGACCTGCCTTTCAAACTGCATACACCAGAATAAGACTTGCACACAGATGCTTTGGATGTTGCCTAAGGGATGTAGATGGGATCCCTGAAAGTCCAGGGCCGGTAGACACTGAAACTGAAGTCGGAGCACATCAACCTGAAGGAGATGCAGGCACTAATTTTGGCCCTGCAGACTTTCTCCCGGTTCTCGGCCCAGGACCTCTCAGAATTTTTACAGACAACAGCACAGTCATGTCATACATAAACAAGCAAGGGGAAAATAGATCTTATTAGCTATGTAGAATATTTTTTATGATGTAGGATCAGGCCACAAAAGTAAACTGTCCCTTCAAACCATTTGCATCCCCTCACAGGACAACATCCTGGCAGATTTTCTAAGCTGGTCAAGGGAAAACCTTCACAAGTGGATGTTAGCGGGGATGTCTTCCTAGACATAGTCCACAGATGAGATTGCCAACAGGTAGACTTTATTTGCTTCCATCCTCAACAAATAATTTCATTTCTTCTGCTCCAGGACTCCTTGTCCTCAAGCATAGAAAATGAATGCCATGTCCTTTCATTGTAAAGGGAGGATGTCCTTCAAGGATGCATCTGCAGTCCTAACAAATGGGTTGTCCTGGCCTCAGGCAGCCCTTCGGTCAGCCGGATTCCAAAGTCTAGGTCTGGCCTCGGCTGATGTCGCACTTCACCCGACGTCATAGCTGCAGTTCAGCGGGTATAAAGGCATCAGCCGACGCCATTTTCCTCAGTCTTTCTTGCGCGTGGCCGAAGCAGAAGCTGTTCGCAAGTGCCGGTCGGTCAGAACCAGAGATTGCTACTACCGAAGACTTCTAAAAAGCTAAGTACCCCGTTGGGGACTCTTTCTTGCCTCAGCCGATGTCAGAAAAAGTGAATAACTGTTTAACTTGTGGGAAACAAATACCTCATAAAGATTTCCACTCTTACTGCCTACCTTGTTTAGGCCCAGACCACGACGTAGCAGCTTGTCTAGCCTGTGCTTCCTTCAACCGACAGACACTTAGACATCGGTCGGAGTTTGCAGAGGAGTTTTTCGGCTCCGCTTTTGCTTATATCATGCCGTCGGAGACTCCGACTTCACAGTTAGCTAAAAAGCGTAAGGAAAAGGACCGACACTCGCGGTCCACGGTTTCGGCCGAAACCGCGGTTAAGCCAACATGAAGTGTCTCGGTTTCGCCGAAACCGAGTCCATGTTCTTCCTTCGGCTGAAAGCATGCCTCCTTCTACCGAGGCCTCTTCCAGCATGGCTGAATCTGCTACGGAAAATCCACCTGCTCTTACAGTTTGTCAGGATTTATCAGACACTATCCCCTTAGATGTATCTACTCCTGCACGTGGAGCTGCTAGGCCCCCTGCATCCATGTCAATTAAGGCTTTTGCCAGGGCTAAAGCAGCTAAATCTTCAAAGGCCGTGCCTGCTAAAGCCCCCTCTCACAGGCCTAGCTCTAGTACTCAAATGCTTAGTCTAGCAGAGGATCTCATTTCTTTGATCAGGGGAACTCAGTCTCACCCTGACAGGGCCTCTCACCCACCTCCAGAGAAGAGGCTTAGAGCAGAGCCCCCTGAACCATTTTCTTCAGATTATTCCTCTGATGATTCAGAAAATACAAACCCTCCAGAGGGCCCTTATTCTCCATATGAGGACTCTGATGCAGAGGATTCCATACCTTCTGCCTCTCCTCCTGAGGAATTTTCTTTTGGGGAAACCTTGCATGCTATGAGGGAACAATTTCAATGGCAGCGCCAGGATTTTTCAGACTCTAGGAAAAGGCTTAGGACCTTTTTGCATTTACCACAGCATAGGCCTTTAGCTATTCCTCCAGTACTTACAGTTGTGGATGATGCATTTAATGATGCTTGTACTGCCCCTGACTCACTGCCTCCGGCCCCTGCAAAGCCCGACAGATACTACAGGGTTCCGGACACACATTATCATTTGTATAAGGCTCCTATTGCAGATCCTGAAACTATTTCACAGGGCCCCAAAGCTGTAGCAGCTGCCTCTGCCAAAACCCTCCCTCTGAAAGAGAATCTAGGGCATTGGAGATGGGGTAAAAAGTTTATACTTCTGCTACTCTTTGGCTAGGGCCTTAAACTGTCAATTCCACATGATTCAGTATCAGGAATTTCTGTTAGATCAGCTCACTAAAAACTGTCCTCGCCTGAACCTTTAGACCGTAAGTCCCTTCAGGATTTGGTGCATAACACTCAGCAGGTCAGTAATCATTCCTTAAAATGCGGCTATGATGCACTGGAGGCTTCCTTTAGATCAGCTATGACTGGTACAGTGATCAGAAGGCATGCATGGTTAAAAGAACAATCCTTACCAGACCATGTAAAGTCAAAGCTTCTAGATGCTCCCATGGAAAAGCACAGTTTGTTTGGTTCCCCTGCACAGCAAGTGTGAAGAAGGTGGAAGAAAAAGCTAAATCTGTCCAGACAGTCAAGGATTTCTTACAGGTCCAGCCTCCGAGGTTTAGTAGGAACTGGCCTTCCAAGAATTGGTCCTTTCCGGACACCACTAGAGCACAGAGAAGCAGAAATAGACGCCCTAGAGGCAGAGGTCAGTCCAGAGGTGCCTACAGGGGACGTCAGTGGCAGCCTAACAGCCAGAGAACTACTGCCACAGATCCAGCCACTACCACTTCCACAGGACAATCACAGTGACTTGGCTCTGAAACCGCCTACCAGGGAACAACTGGCAGCACCCTTAGGTGGAAAGCTAGCCTTATTTTCAGTAAATTGGCATTACATTACAGGAGACAAATGGATTTTACAGACAATAGACAAAGGCTACAGGTTTCACTTCCATACTCTTCCAAGGAAGAGAGGAATGCCAAACCTACCTCCAAACCAAAGGACAAATGCTCTACAGCAAATAGACCTCTTACTAAGGATGAGAGCTATAGAAAAGGTACCGGCTATGGAACAAGGACAAGGATTTTATTCAAGGCTTTTCCTAGTACCAAGAAAGGAAAACCAATGGAGACCTATCCTTGACCTGTCCGCTCTAAACACATATCTCATTGTTCCAAAATTTAAAATGCTGACCCTACAGCAACTTCTTCCCATGGTGGACAAGGAGTCTTGGCTGGTGACTCTGGATCTCAAGGAGGCATACCTGCACATCCCCATACGACCAAATTGCAGGAGATACCTCAGATTTCTTGCAGGATCAGAGCATTATCAATTCTCAGCATTGCCTTTTGGCTTATCTACTGCACCCAGAGTATTCACGAAATGCCTGGCATCAGTAATTGCTCATTGCAGGCTTCAGGGAATTCAAATTTATCCATACCTGGACGACTGCCTGTTACAAGCGGACAGCAAAGACAAATTAACAAAAGATTTGAAAAAGGTTATTCATCTGCTGCAAGCCCTGGGATACACAGTCAACAACAAGAAAGTCAAGGCTGATACCATCCCAAAGGATAACCTTCCTGAGTGCAGAACTGGACACATCAAACCAGATGGCATTCCTCACAGCAGAAAAACAGAAGCAGCTACCACTCTATTTCATGGCATTAACAACGCAGAACCAGCTTACAGCAAGAAAGATCCTGCAAGCCCTGGGTTACATGGAATCCTGCATAATATTAATTCCACATGCCAGGCTACATATGAGGAAGTTGCAATGGTACCTGAGGAATTTATGGTCTCAGCACGAGCACAGCCTAGAAACCCAAATTCCAATAATTCCATGCCTGAAGCAAGAATTCCAGTGGTGGGCCCAGGCCTGCCAATTGAACAAAGGACTGCCCTTCCACAGGCCTCACCCAAGCCAGACTATCACCACGGACGCCTCAGACCTCGGTTGGGGGGCGCACATGGTGGACAAGTGCATACAAGGCTTATGGGCTCAAGACCAGATGAACCTACACATAAATCAAAAAGAGATGCTGGCAGTAAAACAGGCAATCCAGACATTCAGACCATTTCTTCAACAGGGTCATTTGCTAATAAGGACGGACAACACCACAGTTATGTGGTATATCAACAAACAGGGAGGCACACATTCATATCCTCTATGCCGGATGGCAATGGACCTCTGGAATGTGGCCCTGAGCCTCAACATTCAGCTCCAAGCCATATTTGTGCCAGGAAAAGAAAATATACTAGCAGACATCTTAAGCAGAACCACCACGGATGCCCACGAATGGATGCTGCATCCAGACATCTTCAAAACCATCACAAGGAAATGGGGACTGCCAGAAATAGACCTCTTCGCATCCCCACACAACCACCAATTGAAAAAATTCTGCACAAGGACATACCACCCACTTGCTTGGAAGGTGGACTCCCTATCCTTCAGTTGGGAAAACCTGACAGCATATGCATTCCCACCTCTTCCTTTGATGCACAAAGTGCTACTGAAGATCAAAGAAGATCACCCGTGGACCATCTTGATAGCTCCAGATTGGCCGAGGCAACATTGGTACCCGCTACTGAGGAGTATGTCCCGGGAACACGCATGGCCTCTACCCCTACTACCTCTACTGCTAACACAGAACAACTTCAAAATCCTGCATCCAAACTTGAAAACACTGCAGCTAGCTGCTTGGAACATTACATAAGGAAAAATAACCCCGATTTATCTCAAAGGGTTAAAGACATTATCTTGGAGGCTCGCAGACCCTCAACAAGGAAAACTTATTCAGCAAAATGGAAAAGATATCTCATTTGGAGTGCAACAAAAGGAGTAGATGCATCATTGGCAAACATAGCTAACATCTGGAATACTTAGCAGAGCTTTTCCACAATGGTCTGTCTTACTCCTCCATTAAGATTCATGCATCAGCAATTTCAGCAGAATACAACATGGATCCTCCAGTCTTTTCTCAACCTCTACTCAGGCAGTTTCTCAGAGGAATTAAAAATATAAAGCCACCAAGGAAACCACCATTGCCTACATGGGACTTGAACTTTGTGTTAGAAAAGTTGACACTCCCCTTTTGAACCAGCAGCAACAGCAGAATTACAGTACTTATCTTGGAAAACTGCATTCCTGCTTGCAATCACTTCAGCTAGAAGGGTTTCTGAATTACAGGCATTAATGGCAGTACAGCCCTTCCTTATCTTCCATCAGGATAGAGTGTCCATGAGAACTAATCCTACCTTTATGCCAAAGGTGGTCTCCAGGGTATCATTAAACCAAGCAATACACCTACCAACATTCTTCCCCAACCCGCAGAACAGGGGAAAGATTGCTGCATACCTTGGATGTACACAGACAATTGCGCTACTACCTGGACAGAACCAAGAACAATAGAAAAACTGACCAGCTTCTGGTAGCATATGCAACAGGAATGGAAGGAAAAGCAATTTCAAAACAAACAATCTCAAAATGGATAGGAAATTGCATTAGATTTTGTTACTCTTTTCATGGAAAGGCAACTCCAGAAAACATCAGACCTCATTCCACAAGGGCTACAGCCACTACTACAGCTTTCTTACGAGGAGTGGCTACCAAAGACATTTTAGAGGCTGCTACTTGGAGCTCCGTGCATACATTTGCCAAGCATTATAATCTACCTTTATACTCCAGATCCCGAGCAGGTTTTGCCACTGCTGTTTTGCAAGGGATCTTAACTACACCATAAACTCTTAGTGCCTCCTCCCCCAGTTTGGCTATGGTATTCTACCCATTTGTTAGGACTGCAGATGCATCCTTGAAGGACATAGTACAGTTTTGTACCTACCATAAATGTAGATGTCCGAGAGGTATGCATCTGCAGTCAGGATTACCCACCCTCCTTCCCCTCTGTGGTACTCCTAGGGTATTTGCCCATCTTGTAGCTAGCTGGGGGAATCTATTATGGTGTATTTGTTTGTATATATGTATATACATGTTTATTTCTATTTGCTCTCTATTGTTTGAAAACATTTGCATTTATCCAAATTTAGCCTTCCTAGAGGGCACCTGGCATCTGGGGCAAGAAACACTGAGGAAAATGGCGTCGGCTGATGCCTTTATACCTGCTGAACTGCAGCTATGACGTCGGGTGAAGTGCGACATCAGCCGAGGCCAGACCCAGACTTTGGAATCCGGCCGACCGAAGGGCTGCCTGAGGCCAGGACAACCCATTTGTTAGGACTGCAGATGCATACCTCTCTGACATCTACATTTATGGTAGGTACAAAACTGTACTTTCCTATGTACCTTCCCTTCACTTCCACTTCACCCACAGGTCTTACTAAATATCAAGGGATACAGTACAGAGCTCCAACTGGTGACTCCCTTTTGTCCAAGACAGCATTGGATTTCCCTTCCCTACCACCTAGCGAAGGGTCATCACTACAAGCTATCTTACAAAGTGTTGTTGAATATACAATACAAGACCTGTGTTCTTCACCCCATTCTGTAAGCTGACATTATGGATGATAGGATTGTGATTCGTTTCAAACACCAATTTTTTAATGATGTACTTCAGGTTCTTGAAGAGGCAAGGAAGCCTACTACCCAGAATTCTTGCATAGCTAAATGGAAAATATTTCCTATTTGTTGTCATGCTAACAAACAAAATGCTGTACAAAAGGGTGCTGCCATTACCATTATATTTCTGTGAGCTGTTAAAAGCTGGCCTGACATAGTTTCTAAAGAGTGTACTCCTCCTAAAGCCTTCTAGGAAAGATATTCTGTCTCCATGGGACCTTACATTGTGGTGGAAAAACACGCTCTTCCACCATTTGAGGCAGCAGCCTCTGTCTTCTGAAATTCTGTACTGGGAAAACCATACTTCTTTGCCCTTACCTCGGCTAGATGAGACTCTGAGCTGCATCCCCTGATTGCACCCCCCTTCCTTAACTTCTGTAAGGACTGAATGGGTTTGAGGGCCAATCCCTCTTTTATGCCTAGAGTGGTACACAAGCTGTCCCTCAATCAGACCATCACTCTCCCTACTTTCTTTCCTAATCCACAAAGTAAGGAAGAGAGAATCCTGTTCTCTGTATGTGCATATACAGCTCAAATTTTACTTGGACAAGACAAGGTCAGTCCACAAAACTGACCAGATGTTTTTCTCCTTCCAGGAAATTAAGCTTGATAGCCCAGTTTCAAAGCAAACTTTTGCTAACTGGATTTCAAAATCCATGTCCATTTGTTATACTCACCATGGCAAATCTTGCCTTTGCTTTCACCAGTGAAGTCGCATTCTGGAGCCTTTTACAAGAGGGTAGACTAGAAAGCGTTCATAGAAGCACCTACTTAGTCTTACCAAACATCAGAGAGTAGATGCTTTTCCTAAATCCAGAGCTGCCTTTGCCAGATCAGCCTCTCTGGACTGGTTGACAGCTCTTCTATGCCTCGTCTAGACACTCGAAACCAAATAAACAAATGGACACCAAAAGAGACAATAAATCCAACCGCAGGACCGTAGATAAGTTTATGGTTAAGCAGAATAAATAATAAACATAATAGGTAGTTTATTATTTTTATTATTTATTAATTTTTATTGTACACACACACATATATATATATATATATATATATATATATATATATATATATATATATATATATGCATATATATATATATATATATATATATATGCATATTTTATTATAGGTATATTGTTAACACATAATTCATTATATTAATTTATATATTTATCAAACAGATCATTTCATTATTACTTTTTATAAGATGATGAATTTCTTTAAGACAGTCATGTGACATAATTGGTAAGTTTATAAAGGATTTGAATTTGGTAAAATGGTTGTTCTGAAGAAGCTCGTTGAATAAAGAGAGTGAAAGCGCTTAACTATAAACTTATCTACAGTCCTGTGGTTGGATTTATTGTCTCCTTTGGTGTCCATTTGTTTATTTGGTTTCGAGTTCATCTGGACACTCTCAGCCTTATCCAAGCTTTGGGAATCACCCAGAAGTTTGGAATGGTGCAACAGTGATCCAAGGAAAGACATACTACAGTTGTGTAAGAACATGCCATAACACTAGATACTGATCATTGTTGTAGTCACTCCTTCCTACCCTGTCAGTTCCCTTTCTCTAAATTTGTGTACCTCTTTTAGGGACTGAGGGAAGTAGTTTCTGCCTTCTCCCATCTTAACTGACCAATTAATCTAGTTTCTTCAGATGTCTGTAGGCTTCCTGGCTTGACGATAGTCTGAGATTTTATGCTCATACGTCTACTTATGTACCATTTGTACCTTTACACTTGCTGGCTTAAGTCATACATTGGCTGTATGGCTATATGGAAAGATTTGGCTTCAGTACCCTGGCTGTATGTCCAGGTTATCTGTTGAGATAACCCAAGAGTTTGTAATAATGCAGGTGTGATCAGTAGGGTGTGTCCTGTTATGGTAAGTTCTTACACAACTGTATTCTACCCAGGCAGATGAGTGTATATTGCAATGCACTTGTGTGTGAGGTGCTGACTACTACACTAGATAACAAGGATGCAGCTGTGAAGAAAGGGCACATTACTCATGTCTTTCCCAGCATAAACATTTGATTTGGTTTGTTTTAGTTTGTGTTGAATGTGCTATTGTCTGTTTGGCATGAGCTGTTCTTTGTATGGATCACTGTTGCAGTAATGTACTGCATACATGAATTAGCAGATCAAAGTCTCCCCAGCCATCCCACCTCCTACAGCTCTGCGGACTCTGAATGGGCTTGTTCCTCCCTGATACAGGGATGCATGCATCTTTCTATAGTAAATGGTGCAGTTGCCCCCCCCCCCCCCCCATTTTCACTTCATTTTCACAGCAGGCTTATACTGTTTCTCAGTGTGAACTTTGCAGTTTATCAGATTGGTTTTAGTCCATGAGCTGCTGATACAGAATATTTTTACAGGTTAAGGATATCATTAGGGAAACCTACTTTGTTGTATGTTTTTGTTAAATTGTTCCTTTTGCTTTCAGCTTTGAGGCACAAAGACATTGGTAACCTCCAAACTCTGGATCCCACCCAGTTCGGGTTTGTGAAAGGCAGATCATGCCTCCTGAACCTGATCGACTTTTTTGAGACAGTCACCAAAGCCGTGGATGAGGATAAGGTGGTTCACACAGCCTATCTTCACCTCGATAAGGCTTTCGACACCATCCCCCATTCTGGAATTATAGTTAAACTAATTAAACTAGGTATAAATCCCTACGTCACAAGTTGGGTTGCCAACTGGCTCACTGACAGAACCCACACTGTAAAAGTTGCAGACTCCAAATCTGACCTCAAAGCAGTGACAAGTGGAGTACCACAGGTTCTGTCCTGGGACCTCTCCTGTTTGGTATCTACTTCTCCGAAGTACAGGCTAACACAGAAGGCCTCTGGCTAATGAAGTTCGCAGATGACTGCAAACTAGGAGCCATAGTCAAGTCCCCAAATGATGTGGACATCCTACAGAAGGGCCTCATTGAGACAGATGCCTGGTGTCAGAGCCATTTCCTCAAGCTCAGTGACAAAAAGTGCAGTGTCATCCCCTTTGGTAAAAACTCTGTACCCATGAACTACCACATAGGCAGCAATCTACTTAACACCGAATTAAGAGACCTTGGGACACAGGTGGACAGTAGTCTCTCCTTTGATAGTCACATCGCCACAGTAGTCAGGAAGTCCTTCTACGTGGCACTCCTCATCATAAAAGGGTTCTCATCCAGGAAAAAAAGAGGTCATTGTTCCCCTCTACTATTAGACCCATTATAGAGTACAATGCCCGTTTTGGAATGTACCTCACAAGACATCTGCAGCAGCTGGAAAGGCCACAGAAGTACCTCACAAAGAGGATTACTGGCCTCAAACAAATGCCCTACACTGACCGCCTCAAAAAACTCCAGCTTTACTCCGTAGCATATCACCTACTCTGAGGTGATCTCTGCCTAACATATAAAGCTATGTCATACCCAGAGCTGTTGAACATGCTACACGTAAAGAAATCCCAAGCCCTCCGAGCTACATGCTCTAGGGACCTAAATCTTGGCACCACAATAAACGGGACACGCTGGAGGGATAGATTCCTGTCCCAGAGACTTCCTATACTCTGGAACAAGCTACTCATCTATGTCAAGCAAAGTTCTTCATTAGCACTCTCCAAGAAAAATCTTGATGAGTGGATGGGAAATAGGAAATACACCCCGGGGATCACTTCTGTGTCTCTGCTGGACAGTGGCACAGGAAAATAACTTTCTTGGGTGGCTTAAGCTATGGTACCTTGCTGTCTAGGCTTATGTAGGCCCTTGGGCCGATAGCCT